>NW_024395824.1:12871807-12967227 GCF_016617805.1 Bactrocera tryoni | reverse complement strand
CACTTGAAGAAATAATGTATTTTCTTTCTTGAGCAATTACTTAGGAGCTGGATACGGAGGTAGGTATCCTACTCCTTAATTCAAAAACATGCCACATGTGCTTGCTTAATTTGCTCCCATGACACACTCTTACCTATGGTCCTCATTACGTCTAAAGCTTGTCCTTGGATTTTGTAACCAATTACCAATGCGAAGATATAGTTCCTTGCATTTTGATCCTGTACGAGGGTCAAGATGAATGACGATAATGAGATCGTTCCATCGCCTCTGAACTCATTTATACGTTGAGCATCCTTCAAAAGTTCTTGTACTGTTGGTTAGTACTCCATGGTATTTGATTATTTTTGTTTATTTAATTGCAGTGATTATTATAAGTAAAGAAACTTTTATGCTTTTGGTTATAATTGTTTTTTTTTCAATATCACTTTTCCTTGTAGAATGTTTTTTTTTTTTAAGTTATACTTCTTATGCAAGTTCGGAAAAGGTTGCGTTAAATGTTTAACGCTTACATATTTACGCTAGCTTGTCGGCGAAGATGTTCGAGCAGCAAGGGAAGCGGTGACAATCGGCGATCGTTTGTTAGTTTCTTTCGGCACAGCTCGGATTTTCTACCAGCAAGACAATGTTGTGACGCTTTGTTGTCGTGTCAGTGCTTCGACACATTGACTCTCTGACAAAGCGTGAGTTTCGGCCATGCGAAAGATACGTGCGACACTTGTTATCAGAGATAAAGAGATGTCCAACTCCTACCAGTGAGAGAACAATTGCTAAACGTCAAAACCTACTGAACTTTGACAGCTAATCGAGTTCAGTAGGCTTTGACGTTTAGCAATTGGAAAAGAGGGACGACCAGATTGAAATCTTACCAAAAAAATATGTAAACGGAGGGGTTTGTTGCATCGTTCAAGACCACGTGTAAAAAATATAAAGCAATGAAAATTAAACAAATTTGTGAAATTTAAAGGCATTTGATGAAGCGTTTTGTAATTTGAAGCATCATAGTGTTATTTTCAATGGAAAATGATTAAAAACATTTAATGATTGAGAGCTAACAAGCTTAAATCCTTTAATTGGGTATTGAGAGGTCAAAAGTCAGTTATTCTAACATACTTTAAAAAGATTTAAATAGTTTCTCCATATAATAAGTAACCAATATATAGTAATTTTTATTCATACTAAATGTTGGGTATTGGGTCGATAAATGCCCAAAAATTGTTATTTTGTTCAATCTGGCCATAATGGAAAATGTTATAAAAAACGCTAATTTTGAAGCGCTCTCACACTGGAATAAATTGAACATGCCTTTATTCCTGGCGAGAGTATGAATAATGAGTAAGTTTCTCTTCATACGACCCGGTATTATGCTCACTCTGTCATGGGTCAATAATAATTACTATTTATAATCAGGGGTGTTCTAGAATCCAAGACAGAATTGCTTAGAACATGCGCTACAATTCTGATTTTCAATGGTGTCACGTAAGCTGTTTGGATTTTCTTCTTTTCGAACATACGCAAAACCAATATTCGAATTTAATAAAAATTCAAAATAATAAAATAACTTGATTTCTTAACTTACATTTCAGATCTGTGAGCGAATATCTTCTTGCTTTGTTTCTGATAGCAAAACCGATAAAATTGGTTTCCGCGACATTCAAAACCGATACAAATTCTGTTTCGCATAACAAACCAATAATTTCTGAATTCATGACACCTACTACTTTTTTTATCGGTTTCAATTCTGATTCCGACAACTATCAGATTCCACAACACCTTTGAATGTTTTCATATAGATCAGTGTTTCCCAAAGTGGCCGATAACGCCCCCTTGTGGGCGCTGCAGGTGTCAAGGGGTGCGGTAAGAGACCCATAAAGAAAATGGAGGCGTTGTGTAGAGGTCTGAGGGGTTATTTGTAATTTTATTTAGCTAGGAGGCCTCTTCGACTACGACTACATGAGCTCTCGACTCTCAACAACAACTTCTGAACATCAACTAATATGAATTAAAAGATTGCTCAAACTCAAAACTTCTCTCCGCGTAGTTCATATATCTGTCCTATTTTATTGAATATAGAAAAAATGAAAATCATGTCAATCGGTCGCTCCGTTTCATAACGGGGCATCTCGACAGGATAGAATTTATAGAATATTAACTGTCAAACGTATTGCTATTGCCATTGCCAAATCTGAATGTGGGCATTTGCTATCATAATATAATCATTTGCGCAAAGGTGTAGGGTAGGTAGGTTCGAGCTGATGTAGCGCATGTTTTGAGCTCTTGAATAATTTATTTTATCACTTGCGAAATGACGTCGGGTAGGTAGCTGATGTAGCGCACGTTTTGAGCTTTTGAACTCCTTAAATCTTTTATGTGGAAAATAAAAAAAGGATCTTTATCCTTTCTTACTAATGTATTTCTGGGAAAAATAAGATAATAAAAAAAGGAGAAAGATCATTTTTTTTAAATGTATTTCTAGGAAGAATAAGAATTCATATTTTTGGACTACTATATAATAATTGTGCTTAAGCATTCCTATATAAACAATGTAATATTTATTTTATATTCATTTGTGGTTTTGCGCGCAATAGATGAGCATTACTTACGCCTCCTTTACACTACTCGCGAAGTTAAACGCATTTCTCAAAGCAAAACAATGTCAGAAGTAAAAAAGAAGAGACGGCAATACTGTGAGGAATACATTAAATTCGGATTCATTGAAAATCCCACAAACCCATCCTCGCCTTTGTGTCTTCTATGTCTAAAAACATTTTCGAATGAAGCAATGAAGCCTTCAAGACTGCAAGATCATTTGAATAAAATGTATCCAGATAAGAGAGACAAGAATGTAGCATATTTTCAAGACCTAGAGAAGAAGCATAATACTCAGCCAAGTGTAGCAAAACTATTTTCGCCGGCTGCTAAGCAAGATGACGACGGACTTCGAGCTTCGTACAATATCTCTTTGTTAATCGCTCAAAAAGGTAAACCACATAACATCGCAGAAGAGTTAATATTGCCAGCAATAAATGAAGTAATAACTACCGTGCTTCATAAACCGGCCGCAAATATTATCCGAAAAATTCCTTTGAGTAATAATTCTGTACAAAGACGAATTGATGAAATGGCTGAAAACATTGAAGAATCATTGTGCGATCACGTGAGGACAAGCCAATTCTCAATTCAGCTCGATGAGTCAACTTTACCAACTAATGAAGCATTGTTGTTGTCTTACGTGAGATTTATTAAAGATGAGAAAATATGTGAAGAACTATTATTTGCTAGAAATTTAGAGACCGATACAAAAGGCGAAACCATATTCAATATATTGGAAAAGTTTTGCGATGAGAAAGAGATTCCTTTGGAAAATATTATTTCAGTTGCTACGGATGGCGCTCCGGCTATGATAGAGCTTATTAGCGCACTTAAAAAATAAAATTCAAGATGTCCTTGGTGTACATTGCGTTATTCCTAGACAACATTTAGTTGCTAGAAACTTAAGTGAACAACTATTTTAATCACTGCAATATGTCATCAAAGCAGTCAATAAAATCAGCAACAGCTCTTTGAATGATAGATTCTTTCATCAGCTTTGTGTTACTAATGACGAGGATTTCAATCGTTTGTTGTTTCATACTGAAGTTCGTTGGCTATCAAGAGGCAATTGTCTGACTCGATTCTACAACCTGTTTGACTCTGTTATAGAGTTGTTGGAAACTAAAGATACAGAATTTCAAGACAAGCTCATAACATTCAAGAATCATATAGCTTACATGACAGACCTGTATAAATTGTTCAACGACGTGAATCTCCAACTGCAAGGCGATAAACTAAATTCAATTAAAACAAAAAACGTCGTTGCTGCTTTAGCAGCCAAACTGCTTCTACACAAAAAGAATCTGGGCAGACGTGAGTTTCACAATTTTCCGAATTTATCAGTATCATGCAGTAACGACGAATTGTTTGCCTACTGCCAACATTTGGAAAACCTCCACATTGACTTCACCGAACGATACCAGGACATTTTGAACTTGGAAATACCAGACTGGGTGTTGGATCCGTTTTCAAATGTCAACACAGCAATGTCACCTCAGCTGGAAGAAGAACTTAAAGAATTGACAACAAATGAGGAAATAAAAATCAAGTTCAAAAATGGTTATCAAGAATTTTGGCTACAAAAACCGATCTCGAAATTGTATCTACCCTGGATTGTGGTTAATCGTTCAACGATTCTTGATAGCATTCCCATCGTCATATTTGTGTGAACGTGGATTTAGTGCTGTGACAACACTGCTTACTAAAAATAGAAATCCTTTGCTTGTTACCGAATGTGGCGTCTTGCGACTGTTTTTGAGTAAATTGGAGCCTGATATTAACAAACTTATTAAACAGCATCAGATTCATCCTTCACATTAGTTTTTATATATGGATCGATTATTTTAGTTTTATTTTTAATAACATATTCTCTGTTTTAATACTATAAAGTTGTGTTTCAATAATCATTCTTATTGGTGGAGCCCGTAAGAGTTAACTTGAGACCTAAGCGCCGTTGTATGTTACCTTCTGCGCTCAGGTTTCAAGTTGCTGGTTATAGTAAAAGTTTCGTTTAGAATTCTCCGTTAATATACATGTATAGGTCACAATAAATAATTTGAAGTTAAAGTGGTTTTTAAATAGGTGGAAAAATGGGTGCGCTAAAAAAATATTTATTCTCAAAGTGGGCGGTAGACAAAATAAGTTTGGGAACCACTGGTCTAGGGCATAATCCAATGTCAAACTTGTGCGTTTAACGAATTTTTGATTCGTCACCAAACCGGCAAACGCAACGGACAAACAATATTAGTTCATATTGCTTGTAGTTTAATTTCACTAAAATATTTTTTTTTATTTGGGAAAGGCCTAAGGTTTTTCCAAAACTTACGAAAAAAACATAAATTGGGGAAAAGAAATATATAAATTAGCTATGGAAAAATCCGAGCACAAAAAAGGAGTGATAAAAAATTAGAATTTGCTCCATAAGAATTAAAAACGCAAATGCCAGAAATTGAGCGACGCAAGCATTAAAGATTTAAATTTAAATTAAATTTTCGATGCTGTAATATGCGGATTTATTTTAGTTACACTGTATTCTGATAGTTATTTCATTAATATCCAATTTATAATCATACTAGTGGCTCCGCTCGCTCCTTGTTGTTAAGGATATAATTTATCGTGATAACAATATAAAGGAATAGTTGAATTGGCAATTTACATTTTTTATTGATATCGTTTATAGGCACTTTCATTCATTTTTTATAGGCACTTTCCGGGATGGCCTTCAGCTCTCGCGTCGGATTTGTTTTGATGTATTCAATTGAGTCCAAGCGTGTTCCCCGAAGTGGATATTTCAGTGTGGAGAAAGGTAAAAAGTCACAGGGGGCTATATCAGGTGAATACGGTGCATACAAACAACATATTTGTTGAGTGTTTGGCCAAAATTTAACACAAATACGTTAAAAATTGTCGAAGACAAACACTACTGAGGTCGACTGACATAAGCAGTTGCTGTAAGCACACTAGTTGACAGATCGCGCTAATTTTTGGCATCATAATTAAGGACAGTTGTACCAACCTAGGAACAGAAATTTACTCGTTTTCCATGTAAGTGGGAGATGAGAGGAGGAAATGAAGAATTCCTGATACTTTCTTGACAGGTTGTATATGCTACTTGCTACGAGTATAACGAATAACAGTGCAGGAGTAGAGCAGAAGAGGAGCTCACGCCATATATCTAAACATATATTAATATTTTCTTCAACATTCATGGAATGTGATTGCAAAATTGGACGGCTAAAACCCAGATACTACTCGTAAGAAAACACAGACTTGATCGTTCCTTTTAAATATTGCATTGTTCTGTGCAAGGCTTCAGAAATATTTGTCTGCACTCATCTCAAATTATGATTCAACCTTTTCTTGTTTACTTACAACTATCACTATAATTCAAATACATATGTATATGTGTTTCTAAACAAAAACCACTGTACCCTGCCATTAGCTTTGTGATGTTATTTTGTTTTTGAAGTAAAAAAAATGTTCAAACGATTCTTATATTTATAATATGAATATTGCTTATGATGATGGTTATGACTTTTAACAAAGAACGATAGAAAGTGGCCTATGCCCATCCCAAGGTTCCAAGCTACCTCATCACCAATTTTCAGCCAAACCGGTTCAGCTGTTCTTGAGTTATAAATATAGGCATATTTTGCGAAGTCGAGGGTAAGGGGATGTTCGAGCAAGCAAATAACTGCGGCAATATTGCAACCCTGATATTTTTTGCAAATACTCAGCTGATACTTAACCCTAGAACACACACCCAGAAAATACCACGTAAACACACACCAGGGATACGTTTGTACCCGGGACTCTATTTTGCGGTTTTTTAATGCTTATTCAACCGATTTGGCTGAAACCGATATGGGCAAATAAAGTCAGGACATGCAACAATGGATTTTTGTTTTTGTTGTTGTCCTGATAAATGCAAAACAAAATAATATAATTTATAATAATATACTTGTGGAGTAACAACGAATACACATTTTGGTTTTTATTTCATTGAAATATTCTACCTGGTTCAAAAGATATGTGCAAAAAGGTGGCGCAAGGTATGGGTACGTAGGTAGCAAATACACTGGTATAACTGGTTTTTGTATTTTATATGCAGCTGCAAGGGTTGTTTTCACACGAGGTGTTGTTATAAATGCTGCCTGTTGATATTTTCATTATTGTTTTGGTGCTCAAAAGTGTAAGAAGTGAAAATATAAGTGAAAATAAATATAACTGAAACTATAAATAACTGGAAACGAAATGACTTCAAGAAGAAACGAATATTTATCAAGTGTAGCATATAGAAGGTAAAAAATGTAAAATAAGCGACAATGTAAACATATACTAATTTTTTTATTATGCAGGCTAACTGAGGAACAGCGAGAATCATATATAATAATAATACCCAACGATTACCCTCCTCCCGCCCAACCGACGCGAGGGGCGCAATCCGCGAACGAGCGGAATTAGCCGAGTCATAAAAGGCAAGAGAGTTTTAAGCGTTGCGATCTTAAGCTGCTCAGCTACAGAAACAAAAATTTCAACAGCCGAAATTAAGAATTAGATTAAAGTTTATAATTTTTAAATGTTACTATCTTCTCTTAGATAAAATAATTTCTTTAATGGTAAAGAGTGAGTCTGTTAGATCAAATGTGCTGGAATGAAAATTGAAATCATGACATATACGGCGGAATGGTTCGTTTAACTCAAAATTTGTTCTAGAAAATTTTAAAAGTAAGGGTCTAAACTGGCTGGTAGGGCGAGCGGGAACGTTAAAATTAATATCAGATAAGAGAGATGGGCTACAGACTGACCCATTCATGAGTTTTACAAGAAATATTATACCAGGCATCTCCCTACGACTAGCGAGTGTCGGGAGATTTATAAGTTTTAAACGGTTAATGTAAGGGGGAAGATTTAAACTGAATCCCAATGCAAAATGATTTAAGGCAAAAAGTAAAAAAATGTTTTTGAACGGACTCTAACTTGATCCGAATGGACTTGGTGTAATTAGGGTTCCAAACCACAGAAGCATACTCCAATATAGGCCCCACCAGAGATGTAAAAAGAATTTTTGTGGTAAGCGGATCTCTAAATTCTTTAGACCAACGTTTAACAAAACTAAGAGCGCCTTTAGCTTTAAAAACCGTGGAAGATACGTGAAGATTAAAATTGAGTTTGGGGTCCATAGTTACTCCCAGATCAACAAAACTGCATACTTGCTCCAACCTAAGTTTTGTATTGCGTATGAGGTAGGGTCTACAGCTCTATGTGAAAAGCACATCGTTTTACATTTTTTAAGGTTCAATGGCATGTCATTTTTAACACACCAAGAAACTAGGTTGTTTAAGTCTGTTTGCAACTGACATCTTTCGCTGTTTGAAGTATATGTTTTAAAAAGTTTTACATCGTCAGCATATAATAAAACTTTTTAAAACTTAACAACAGATGATATGTCGTTAATAAATAACAAGAACAGAATTGGACCAAGATGGCTACCTTGAGGAACGTCTGAAGGAATATTGATTATGTCAGAAAAAATATCTTTAAATATGACTTGTTGAATTCTATTACTAAGATAAGAAGCAACCCATTTTAGAAATATTGGTTGAAAACCAAGAAGATCAAGTTTATTCAAAAGAATTGAATGGTTTACTTTATCAAAAGCTTTACTAAAATCTGTATATATAACATCAGTATTCTTATTCTCCCTAAAGCCCGTTGATACATGTGATACAAATTCAAGCAAATTAGTTGTGGTAGATTTCCCTTTACGAAAACCGTGCTGAGAACAAGAAATTAGTGGAGAGATCCGGAAGGTTATGTCGTCTGTTATAATTGCTTCAAAAAGTTTAGGTATTGCAGACAATTTTGCTATTCCCCTATAGTTTTCAATACATGACCTAAATCCACTCTTATGCAAAGGAATTATAAATGACTTTTTCCATATGGATGGAAATAAGCCTTGCATAAGAGATGAGTTAAATAGTTTTGATAGGGGTTGGTATATACATTTGGCACATTTCTTATGAAAGCATGAGGGAATCATATCTGGGCCGTAATTGTACGATTGTTCTAACATATTTAACTGATTTAAGACGTCTGCTTCGGAAATGGTAGGTGCATTAATGACATAAATCGGACATAACTTGTGCTGATGCGGAACATTTTGTGGAGATTTTGGAGAGTAATTGGACCTAAAGAATTCTGCGAACATATTAGAAATGGTGTGACTGTCACTAGACATACTAGACTTATATTTCATAGCGGACGGAAAATTAGAAATCCTGCGTTTGGAGTTGACGAAACCATAAAACAATTTTGGATTACGTATAATATTATTTTTTACTTTATTTATATAATTACTATAACATATTTTGTTAAGTTCAGCAAACTGTCGACGCAATTTAGAATATTTTGAATAGTTAGCAACTTAACCAGTTTTTTTAAAAAAGTTTAAAAGCACGAGATTTTCTTTTTTTTAATTTACATAATTCTTTCGAAAACCATAAATTAGAACTAATTTTTTGAGTAACAACACACTTCGGAACATATTTTTCAAATAAGTTTACAATAGTTTCATTAAAGTGGGAAGCACTAAATTCAATAGGTATTGCCACTGTAATCTGGTCAAGTTATTTTAGAAAGTTCCTAATTAATCTTCTTAAAATTAGCTTTCGCAAAGTTGAACCGAAAACAAAGGTCTTGTGTAATATCATAAGCAAAGTTGGCTATGATTTCGATGTTAATTTCCAAAGCAGGATGTTACGTGTCCTCTGGCCGAACCAAAGGATCACATCGGACAACAGAGAACATTGAAGCGTTACCGACGTAAACTAGATCTAAGAGCTTACCAAACTCGTTTGAAATTAAATTAATTTGGTTAAGACCCAACTCCGACATTTCATCTAAGAACTCGTTAAAAACATGAACGAGTACTAATAGGGATGGTGTGATCATCACTAGATTTCCATGATACGCACGGTAAGTTGAAATCTCCCAAAACAATCATGGAATCAGTATCATTAACCATTGAGAAAACATTACTTATTAATAAAGCATGCCGCAGGACACTACCTCCTTTTCTGTTCAGCCGGTCCTATCTAGAGATTTCGAATTCGCTGTTGAATATTTCGTTATCAAAAATGTGGGGCTTTAGCCAAGCTTCTGTGAAAGCAATGATTTTAAAGTTACAATGAATGCTATTTAGATACAAATCAGTAAGTTTTGTATTAAGCCCTCTAACATTTTGATAATAAATAATCAGCGAATTATTGTTAATTAGTTTTTTGTATCAACGGGATTTCTTGGCATTTTAATGATAACTACAGGGGGCTTAGCACGTTTGTGCTCGAATTCGCGCACAAAGACCCCAGATGGCCAGAATGAGTTGTCAAGTATCAATTGAAAATTGTCAGCGGATACGACGTTCTTAAACGAGGAAATATCCCTGTTGTATTTGAAATTAAATTTACGGATGTCTGTATCTACCGTTTTTAATTTCGACGAGATGTAACTGTTTATATCCCCGACTGTGGTATCCGCAGCAAGTCTCGAGATAAAAATTGCTTTTTTCCGCGGTATTACCACTAAGTTTTTATTAGCTGACTTGGAGGTATTTGGAGGCGGATCTTGAGAAGTTTTCCGCTTACCGTATTCAGTAACAGTTTTCTCTGTGTCCTGAGCAGACGGAACCTTCTCTTCTTGAGGACGAGGGGATGCAAGATTTATGAGGTCAATAGTGGGTGGGGGCATTCTTTTTAAGAAAGATACAGTATCTTCATCAGACGGACGTTTTCGTTTAGGTTTTGGATTCTCATCCCGAGTATTAAGGCATTGAAATGATTGAAACAGCGTTTCATAATGCCTAATTTTTCAGTAAGGGTTTCAAGCTCTCGACCAATCTCCTTGAAACCATTGCGCGCCTGCTTAAAAACTTTAAACAATTCAATTTCAGTTGGTCTGCATTTCAAGCAAGACCAGCACAAGCCCTTACTGTCAAGAATGGAATCCAAAATCCTACCTGTCAGTCCAGCACATTTAAGATGGGCAAGCCCATCACAAAGCCAACAAGAAACATAGCGTTCCGACTCGCCTTTCACAGAGCAGTTCGGAAAGTTACAAGTCATAATGAACAAAAACAGTATTAAACAAAAATATAAAAAATGTTAAATAATAAAAGTAAAAAGCGCGATGACAAAAATATTTATAACAAATGAATGCAATAAAATAGTTAGTTATCAAAGATAACAACCAATGTAGCGAACAGTTTGAGATGCACTGTAACACACGAAAAGTAAGAAACTCGCGATCAGCTGTGGACAAAGATGGAAATGAATAAAAACAAGAAAGAAATTTAAGTAAGCAATATAAATTAACACTAACAATTGCATTATTTAAAATGTAGCAACAAAAACAAATTGAAAATGACTCGGCACAATAAATTAAAATTAGCCAGAACAGAATTAAAGTAAAATCAATTGCTTCACTAGCACAATATAACACTGATACTTATCTTAAAAGATCACTTAATACAAAAATTGTCACAATAAAGTTTTAAATATAAATTAAATAAATTCGCCAGAGCACCAAATTTACAGCTGAGCACGAGAAGGGTTGCCAGATGAATGAAATTTGTGACGATGACGCTCCCTATGACTTTGACTCAGAAGATGAAGAAGAAATTCAAATCAATGACATTTAAATTGCTGATGACGATGCTGAAGTTTCGCAAAGTGCCGCAGAAGTATTACCTGATTGTGCGGACTATGAGGATGATGAAGAAGAAGAAGTAGAAGAAAATAATGAATTACCTGCTAGTGCCGAAAAATTTGTTGCACGTGATGGTACTGAGTGGATGAAAGAACCAAATGTAAGTCGTCAGGTACCCAGACAAAATATTATAAGAGAACGTTGTTCGAGATTTATGGAGCGTCAAAAACTATTCTTTATATCGCGCCACAATGGGAGTCAACAGTTTCTGTTCGATATTGCGGTTATTAAGATTTGACGATAAAAACACTCGTGCAACACGCTTACTAACTGATAAAGCAGCACCGATCAGTGAGTTGTGGACGATGATGAACAATAATCTTGCTGCACATTACAAGCCCAGCTCATGCTTGACGATTGATGAACAATTATTTCCTTACCGTGAACGCACACGGTTTACGCAGTACATACCGTCAAAACCTGCTAAATATGGTGTCAAGGTTTGGTGGATTTGCGATTCCACAAATGCATATCCACTGCATGGACAAATATATACTGGCCAAGCAGAAACTGGTAGGGAAACGAACCAAGGCGAACTAGTGGTGAAGGATTTGTCTGCCAAATACCAAGGAAGTGGCCGAAACATTACAATGGACAATTTGTTTACAACCTTGCCAGTTGCAGAACTGCTTCTCACCTGGAAACTCACGATCGTTGGAACTTTGCGCAAAAACAAATCATATATTCCTCAAGAAATGAAGCAGAGCAAAAACAGGACAATTGGTTCAACGACATTTGGCTTCAAAAATAATGTGACAATGTGCTCTTATGTTCCCAAAAAAAATAAAGCAGTAATTTTGCTTTCGACCATGCATAATGATGCTGAAATAGCTGACAGTGGGAAACCTAAAATAGTTGAATATTATAATCGAACCAAAGGTAGTGTTGATCGAATGGACCAAATGTTTGCGGAATATCCAACACAAAGACAAACAAAACGATGGCCACTAGCGATGTTCTTCAACATGTTGGACATTATAGCTCTTGCAGCCTACATTGTCTACGATTTGAATAACCCTATGTTTCCTTGGAGATCAAACAACAAGCGTAAGCAGATCCTGCGCAGCTTGGCTGAAGCATTGTGTATGCCCATTATTGAAGCCAGAGCCATAAATCGTCAAGTGACGCGAAATTTTTTCGACCAAAATTGCTATTGAAGCATATTTCAAACGCCCGGTGGAATCAATGGTGTCAACAGCAGCATCACCATCTGCCGCAGCGGGCACGCCAAAACCTGTGTCTGGATCTTGCTATTTATGTTACGCACAAGAGGAAAAACGCCGTAGAAAAACCAGAAAGCTGTGCGCCAAATGTAAGAAGCCAATGTGTCTTGAACATTCGGTCACATCAACAAATTGCTCTATTTGCCATGATTTTCCTTAGATATAAGATGCATTTTTATAATTTTTATAATAAAAGTCAATAATAAAACGTGTGAAATGAATATTTTTAATTTTTCAAATAAAAAAATAATATAAAAAATGTTTTTTTTTTTGATTATTATGAGGATTTTTACTGTTGGGGTACAAACGTATCCCGGGTGTGTGTTTACGTACTTAATGTGTTTGGAAGGCTGTAGCTCCTGAACCAATGGTCCGATCTGGTTCAAATTTTGAATTTGAGCTCAAAACTAAATAATCTTCCTAGATCCGAGGTATAGCGGTTCAAAAGTTACAACACTTCAAAGCTGAAAGTGGATACATTTGTACCCGGATGTGTGTTCTAGGGTTAAAAAAATATTTTGCGCGGCGTGCAGGTACATTGAAGAAGTGAAGTTTAAGAAGTCTTAAAATTGAATTTTTAATCAATTTAACAGTGGATAACTTGGTGGATAGTGAGTGTAGTTTGCTTCTTAAATACAAAAAAGCAAGGAAACAAAGTTTTTTGCGTAAAAAAGTGGCTTATGACTGAAATTTTAAAGAAGAGGGCAATAGTAAAATCGTAAAACTTCTCTAAAACAATTCGATTTTATCCTCCAGATATATATTTATCACCTTTTCGGATGTCTCGTGAAACACAATTAATGATAATAATTAGTTATAAACAAAAATAAAGAGCGATTTCGCGTGCCTCATTTTTCCATCATAAATTTTGTTGATGCCGATTTTGTCACTTTTGCGCGCAAGAAATGTCAATATTTGAGTTGCTCGAACGTTTGACATTTGCAAAAGTTGCTAAATTTTTGCGTCGAATATGATGCTTTGCAATATTGCCGCAGTGATTAAGACTCGAACATCCTCTAATTTTGCAAGAAAGGTCCGTTAGGACCTTTTTCAGGACTAAAGGAATACCGGTGCAAATGTTCACATCTTTCTGTGCTGTGGGTAGGGCGTAATGTTCGGACATACAAAAATGGCGTTTTATTTTTATATATAAGATTTACATTTACTATACCGGACCGAGGCTAGGAAAAATATTCACCGAAATGGATCCATTTAAATCATAGCATACATCTTTATTAAAAACACATTTTCTATGAATTTGATTATATTTTAGATATTGCCCGATTAATGTGATATAAAGTCAACCGGAAGTTCGAAAATATGTACATATGTATATATGGGGTATAAGGGTAGTATTGACCTGACTTACCCATTTTAGACAAAAAGATACATTATTAGCCGGAAACGTCGTTTTCTAAGTTTCAGTGTTATATATTACCGATATGTATTGATTAATTATGGCGCGATCCATTTTGAGACGAAAGTTGCATTATTTCAAGATCACTATAACTCGCATACAAACAGATCAACAGAATCAAGTTCTTGTATAAATGTATTATAGCTTCGGTGCAGAAAAAGTCTTGTTTTTTGTTTTGTTTTGCAAATTCAGTAAGCTTTTTGTCCTTAATATTATTGCTAATTATTATATGTATTGGTTTTAAAGTAATTTAAAGTACAATCAACTGTTAATACAAAACAGTAGCTTATAAATTTACATTAACATAATAACAAATTAATTTTCAATATAAAAGGCGTATTCAACATAGTCCCGTTGACATCCAACCTGCCTAGATACATGTCATTTCGTGTGTACTTTTGTTTTACCGATGAACATCATACAAACTTTTTGGTTGGGTACACAACGAAGTCATAGAACACAAAAATTAATACGGTATATCCCGGGCGCCATTCGTTTAAAGCTAACATATTCTAATTAGATAATTATTACAGCTATTAAAAGAAAATATATACACAATGATAAGGTAAAATTTTCACTTCACCGAAGAATCTCTGAAGTATAATATTTGTGGAAGTCAATGCAATATTGTATTTTATGGCTAAATTTACACTTCAACTGTTTACATATAGTATTTCTTTCGATTCTAAATATCGAGACATTGACGTAAGCATACCTTTGGATATTGAAAATCAAAAAACTATTCTTATGAATATATCGGGTTAGAGGTAGTCAGAATTTTCAAAAAATCAATTGCTTGCATTTACTATAAAATATAATATTTTAGAAATATTCTCTGAAATTTTTAATTAAATGCGACAATTAGCAAAGGGTTCTCGGTTGCTCCCGAAGAGCAGTTAACTGGCGGTTGCTTTTGCTCTATACTATTGTTTTTGAATTACTACCATTATAGCTCGGATATCACTATGTAGATTTCAATGCAATTTTTGCAGCTATTTAAGCTAGAGCATGATGAAACAATTTTATTATTTTGATTTTTTATAAACAATGTACTGCTGGTTTTTCGCGAAATCTGGAACTTTCTAAGACTGCCGCTTTGTTAATTTAAAAAAATATTCAATCAGGCTCTCTATTATCTATTAATAAAACATTTTTTTTGTCCCATTGGCTTTAGTTGAAAATTAATATTTTTTTTATATATCTCTGTCAAGTCGAAACCATATTTAATGATGCTATTATACCACTATGATGCTACTTTTATAAAATAAAAAAATGCTGGAAAAAAAATTATTTTAAATTTTAATTGTTTTCATATACCTGGCTACCTCTAACTCCTTTTGAAAATGGTTAGGATTCCAGTGAAAACCATTACAGATTTTCTTATTAAGCATGATTTCAATCATATTCTCATATTTAATGGTGTTACTGATCTGATTGAATATATATAAGCAAAAATAATATTCGGAACAGTAATTATTATTTAATTTATTTGAGGGACAAACGTATTAAACTTATTAAATTACAAGCTTCTAATATTTCGACACAAATAAGTTTTCAATATTCATAAAAAAATAAAGAGTAGGATTACATAGAGTAGTTATGGCAGCTTTTATTTCAATAGAGGGAAAAATGTACAGAAATAGTTAAAATGAAGATTTTACGTAATCGTAATAATAGCAGCGTCTGCTATGCAGCGTTTTCCACTTAAAAATCATTTATTCAAAATACTTAAAAACTATCACATGAATTTACTTTATGCCCTATATGAACTTATTTTTTAGATCTATTTGGAAATTTTAAAAATAAAATGTAATAGAAAGAAATGCAAAACAGTGCGTAATATACAGACAATAAGATTCCGCTATAGAGAAATAAATGTTTGCATATGTATGTGCTCATATATTATACATAATACATTTTGCTTATTATCGAGAACTCGGAGAACACTAATCAAAAACACTTTATGCGAAACACTGTTTTACCCCTTTTGAAAATTTCGAAAGTTAGAACTTGTTTATATATCATATTCGGCTATTTTATTTTCATAACAATATTTATTTCGTATATATACAAAAACGAAAGCCTACCATTTACACATATTTCTAGTGTTTTTTGCCTACATTTGAAATGGTTTGGACATACATATTTTAACTCTAACATTAGAAAAATTATAATATATTAAAAAATATATATATACGTGTATATTGCGTACATTTTGCCTCCATATTCAACCGAAGTAAAATTTTGCAAAAACAAAAACTTAAACAAAAACATTTCTTATTTTACCTAAACTAGTTTGCGTGATGTAATACCCACATATTGGTGTAATAGATTTACGAGCAAATAAAATAAAATTTTTCAATAGTATGGTTAAAAAAGAAGATTCATTCCAACTACATATAAAAGCTTTATCAACTCAATTGACGTTATGATGTTTCATAGCTTGTTAAGAGTGCTGCATCCACTGGCTCCATACAGCTAGGGCAAGTTAGACTACGCATAAGCCAATCATCAATACAGTGAACATGATATATGTGCATGCACGGCAAATATCGCACTGCCTCATCTACACAAAAATCTATCATACAAATGACGCATTCGCGTATTTTTTTTGAACCATCGTAGGTGCCGATTGGGAGATGTTGGATTAATCCGATTCGCTTTGCAATTTTCACTTGTTCTTCCTCAGTTAAATTTGACGCTGGACGTCTAGTCGACAGAGACGGAAAGAAGACAGGCTGCAGCAGTTCCTGAAAGATAATTTAACATAAATATTTTTTCGCGTCGGAGATTTTTTTATTTTCTAGGTCAAAACATAAATTACGTTTATTATCAACTTTCAAATTTAATTTAATGTGTTTACAGTGAGACGAAGCGTATCAGCGAACAAAATACTTATATTCAGTCTGCTTTCAGATGTCGTTGAATTATTTTTTAATGCTTTTTTTCACCAGACAAACAAAAAATTAATCTTTCCACAAGTTTTAGTAAAAAAATATTTATAACAAAATTACGTATGTAATTTATTTCAAAACTTTTAACATTTGTCAAAAAAAAATAGTATGTATATTCCTTACATTCTTTATTCAAGCAGTGAGTTAACGCTAGGACTGTAGGAATCACCCTTTAGACGGTAGTATACATTTGATAATCAAACAAATATTAATATTCATAAAAAAATGCGTATGTAGTTTATTTAAAAAATTTTAACAAAAATGAATCCGCCACTAATAGAATTAATACACATATCTTACAAATCATTATAACCACTTCAACCAAATTTTTTAACACCACTTTTCTTCAATAGTATGAAAATGGGTGAAATCAGATTATAACTCTCCATAAAGCGGATGTGTGGAAAATTACAAAAAGTGCGAGAACTCACTGAATAAATACACCCAAACTAAAACATTTTGAGTGTGGAAACGTGGATTATAACCACAGCTACTGTTCTTAAAGCTAATTTGTTTTCTTTATACGCCCTATATATGAAATTTATCCCATTGATTAAGTTAATAAGGTTGATCTTAATATTAGCATTTTGGATTTGCTATATGTAGTAGTGAATCTACGACTTTAAAATGCAAATTTGATCGTAATACATACATTCGGTTTATTCAAATTGAATTACTAGCATCGTAAAGGAGGAGTAGAGTAACTATCAGCTGATGTTATGTAAACAAAGGCACATCTGAGAGGTGCCACTGTAGAAACGTCAAGGGGAGTCCGGGGTTGAGTTTCAATTCATATCCATACTTTTAACCGGAAAATGGTTGCATTGTGTTATTTTCTTAAAATTTATGGAAAAGTTGTCCCAAAAGTATTGGTTATATATGAAACTTTAATATATTTTCAAAAGAAAATCGTTTTATTTTAATATATATTCTTAAAGATGAGAACAATAAGAGCAAATACATGAAAAATTAAGTTTTTTATTTATGCCTCTTTTTAACTGTGGTAACTTAATAAATGTTCACCACAGAAAAATTTTACGAACAAATAAGCAACCATGCCGAACAGTGGGGCCAAGATTATGCGAATTTGCAGGCATATTTATATTTTTGCCATCGTAACGGAGGTTTTTGCAAGACAATTTGTTTGAGTTTATTTCAAGGTACAATCCTTTACGATGGTTTATTTAGTTATTTGAATCTGGAAGAAGTGTTTGCAAATTTCCCTTGGGACGATAAATAACAGACCGGCTGGGATTTTATTCCAATAAAAGTACGAAATAACTAATCATGGCCTCGTTAATATTGCTGCGTAATGGGTCAGGTGCTGTTCCTTTTTTATGATTTAAGAGATGAAAAAGCGATACGCGATGCTGTGAAGTACTCAAATGTAGTCAACTTAGTTGGTCGTGAATTCGAGACAAAATTTTAAATTCAATGACGTGCCCGTGGAAGGTGCACGTCGCATTGCTAAGTAAGCTAAAATTAAACTTTATTTCAAAAGATTTACCATGTATTTTTAAATTTTTTTTATAGAATCAGTAAAGAAGCTGGTGTAGATCGTTTGATTATTTGTCTGCTTTAAACGCTTGTCCCAAACCAATGAGCTTTGTATTTGAGGGTGGAAGCAACTTTTTGAAGAGCAAATACTACGGTGAATGTGCTGTTTGGATGTTGCACAAGCTATTGTCAATTGCACTAAGGATCCCGATACTGCTGGTCAGGTTTATCAAGTTGTTGAGTAGGTTTTGAGCAAAATTGAATGTACATACTTTCTAATAAACGTTACCAGTTGAGCGAATTAATTGACTGGTTCCATCGCGTTATGCGCAAAGATGAAAAATGGTGGGGATACCGTCGTTAAGACATGCGTTGCGATCCTACCTTGCTACCTATTTATTGAAAGCCAAGTTCACTGAGCTTAGCTGTCCTGGACAACTTATTGGTGAGGTACATATGGAACGTATCGATCGCGAATGTATTACCGATATCGTTTGGGTGTACAATTGACCTCCATGGAAGAGCATGGAAATTGCGACCATATCGTGCTGCGCAATAATATGATGCCGAATTGGGAGAGTGGGAGGAACCAGCTCCATCAAAACCGATAGAACATCAGGAAGAACTACGTATGTTTGCATAAAACTACTATAATGGCAAAAACGCTAACAACAACAGCCAAGCAAATAATAAACAACACTCATCAAAGGAAAGTTGGTGGCGTTGGTGGCCAATCAGCGATTTGAAAAGAAACATTTGCATCTACGCGAATTACAATTCGTCTTTACATTTATGAATTATGGTCGATTATGAACGATGTGGAAATTGATAATTAAACTTTAAAAAACAATTAAATGTAATTTGGTTAATAATGAACCGCTATTAAAAATTAAGGAATTTGAGTTGTATTTTTATTTGGACCAAACAAGTTATTTTCGATTAGGATAATTTCAAATGATATATATTTTGAACAATCGATGTATATGTATAAACATCAAACTATTTCGTGCATAAAAATCTTATATTCACGTAGGTGTTAGTACTTTTTTAAATATGAAAGTATATAACTTATCGCAATATTCATACATGCAGCAAAATTCAGTATTGCTATTGAGCATGGCAAAATAGTGTTGCGTAAGCTAATTTAAACTACTTTTTACTACTATATAGATATTGCAAATTCAAAAAATAATTTCTTTAAAAATCCTTTTTATTTAAAAACTTAGCTTAGAACTAAAAAATAATATGGTAAATCTGTTAGGATGGTCAAACACTCCATTTGGGAACGAGTAGGATTCCTGATCGCCGGCGTATAGCTAAAATCTGACATATAAAACGTGTATGTAGTTTGTGATTACAAAAATGTATGCTTAAAATGTAGGAAACATGACTCTTATAATTATCTCTTGATTTATCTTACAATAAAAAATTGTGTTTTACTGTTCAGACGAATTATTATGATATGTAATACCAATTTTTTCCACAATAATTATCTCTTTTGGTCCACTCACTATCAAAAATAATATCCAATTTGTCCATGAATAAGTTAACTAAAACGATTAAAAATATATAGCATATTTATTTATATCAAAAGATATAATTAAATCGTATGATAACAGCATTAAACTTCATTCTATAAGCAAAATTTAAAATAGTATATCTAAATGTATAAATATAGTACTGTAAATTTATAATTTAACATTAAAACATTTTTGCTTTAAGCAACCAGTTTTAACCTCTCGCCATCCTTATTCACCAGAGGTGGCCATGATGTTTTTATTGTGAACATACACTTGGGGGGTAGGTTAAGGACTGTGAATGGCTCTTTTACTATGGAGAATGGGCACTGGGCCGGGTCGATTTGTGGGGAGGCAAAAAAATCCATTGCTCTATGAAAATCATATTCTAGGGATCAAAATAAGATAGTTTGCCGAAGGAACTATACCTCTGAAACGAATTTTGATGTCCCCCAATTTGGGTCGAACCTTTGGGTAGGGACAAATTTTGAAAAATCCCACTTTGACCCATTTAGAGTGCTCCAATCGAGTCCAAATGTATGACCGACCCCCACTTACTTTAGACGGCCGATTCACCCATGCCAGTGGCACACCCCCTGGAACTCCCCTGGGGGGTTCCCCATACAATCATTTAAAAAAATCACCATTTTGGTGATTTACATGAAAAAATCAGCTAAATTGCTTTGCTAAATTCTTTTTTCTTTATTTTTATTTATTTATTTATAATAATATCTATTTTTTCTCTTAAGAAATTTATTTAGTCAGAACATAGTATGTAAATGAAAAAATTAATTTAAGTGAGTTAAGTAAGAAACTAAAAAAAAATTATTGCTGGAAGTCTTTTTTACTTTTAAGTCTGGGCAATTTCGCACGGCTCTCTAATGTCGTCGCCATAACAGCCTCTACATTTTCCGGTATAACCCGTTTGGAAACGTAGCTAGCAATTGAACATGTCGTTGCGTTCCTTGTATGTGTGATGGAATTTTTGGATCATTAAACGGTGGATCATCTTGATTTAAATATTCTTTCAATGTATCGTACGGAATGCTTCGCGTGAATGGTGATTCAAATACGATATTTATATCATTCAAATTGATCAATTCCGTATAACTTGTGCAATTAAAGTTTATATCTGGTTTTTTATAAACTCTAAGTTCCATTGGCTCGTCAACATCGGTTCGATAGCGTAGAATTTTCTTGATGACACAGTCGCGCTTTTCTTTCCTATCACCAAACAACATTGATAACTTGATATTTTCCGAATGCGCATAATATGAATTATCTTTAATTACTTGACTGACAATTTTGCGTAAAGGAGGTTCTAGAAATCGTGACCAACCAATGAACTTGAAAAATAATGCACTGCCGTACACGACAGAGCTGTAATACTTGATATTGAAGTACATTGGCACATAACATTTAATTATAAATTCAACCAGAATTCTTAAATTTGCATCTGGATTTTCCGTTGTCACATATAATCACGCACAATTTTCCCTGGTTTGATGTTAGCCAGATCCACCGGAACCACGCCGCTAGAAATTGCATGGGCCATGTCGTATAAGTACTTTGAATTGGTAGAAAATTCTTTTTTTTCTGGAACAGGGGTTATATTTTGCAACTCAATTTTCTGGAAGCCGTCCACCACCTAAAAATATATAATAATAAAATAATTAAAAATGGTTGACAATTATAATAAATGAGTGATAGCAATAACTTACCGGAAGAGTTTCAATAAGTTTCGATTTGACGGCTCAGTTTTCCGGTTGCCGATCTTGGTCCAGTGCTGGTTGATTTATCCAAAGCTTCAAACAAATGCCGAAACGGAAGTTCGTTGAAGTGTAGAAGGCAAACAAACCAATGCAATGGTCTTTTTAACAGCAATTCGAATCGTCGTATAATTCCACCGTGTGGGCCAGTGTTTGTTGGCTCACCGTCAGTGCATATTCCAATTAAGGTATCCAGTGACATATTTTTATCGTTGAAAAAACCATTTAATTTGGTTGTTTTGTATTCAGCGGTTTCATGTTCCAGTCTTACGTAACCAATCAATTCAGAATTGGGTTCTCTCAAAATAACAAGATGAGGTTCTTTTAACATCCTAGTATGATACTTCTCATCAATTTTATCTATCGTTAAAGTATCATCTTTTCTGCCATCGAATGAAAACGCTAACAAATTGGTATCATCTAACCGTTTGCCAAGCACTTCTTGTCTGCATTTGTCTTTTTCTCTGCGAACTTTCGATTTATCCATGATGAGAGGTTTCCCATGTTTATCTTTAATTTTAAAATCTTGCAAAAGAGCGGTTCCCAATGCTGATGCTACTCTGTCAGGCACACCAAATCTGTCACATATCAAGGCAAAGTTAAAAAAATCGTATCTCTCTGTGTATTGTGAACTTGTGATTCTATCCATATCTTCTTGAACCGGTGGCGGTGCGTATGTTGAATCATCGGGATCTTGGTATGTTGGCATTGATGACATAGACGTTGCTCCTTGCTCTTCAGTTTCCATCATAAATGCAATCATTGTTAGTCTTCTCTGATTATGTTGATCGTGCATGAACTCTTTGAGGCGTTCGGGGACCCAGCCGCATGCACATGGAGCTACCTTCAAATCGCATTTAGATGTTCCAATGTAAAAAATTGTTTCCAGATATTTTACATACTCTGTAAATTGTTGGGTGTTGTTTCTTCTCTTGATTTGCTCTTGATACTTGTCAAGCAATTTATTCAATTTATTACATACACTTTTTTTCAGCATTATTTCCATACCAAGTTTTTCCCAAATTCCAATCAACTTATCTTGTACTTGAATAGTAAATGATTTATGGGAAAACTTTTTTTGTTCTGTTTTAGCATGTTCGCTTAAGTAAAAATAATATCCCAAGATATCCAGATGGCTTGGTAAATTAAGATCAGTCAAATTAGTACACACCAAAAACAGTAACATCATGCTTGGGTATATGACTCATTGAGTTTTCGATAGTTGTTGATGTAGTTGCTTCATCTTGCGGTGTAGATGGTGGATACATTGTAAACTTTTTGAGGTAATAAGAATGAAATGGTAATTGTAAAGTAAGACGCGTAGGGTTTCGGTTGTTAAATAGAACTCAGCTCTGGTTGCCCAGAGCTCCTTTATTTATAGCATTCCTTATCCTAATTTATGTATGCACCACATGCTGAGTGCATACACACATCTTAACACTAATCTACTGTACATACCGACAGTATGTACACATATCTTAAGCATAAGTGTTTTCAAGGGCAAACACAATTGTCTATTGTTAGTTTAAGATCATTTGCGATCTTCAGGGCAAACATAATTGTCTATTGTTAGTTTAAGATCATTTGCGATCTTCAGGGCAAACATAATTGTTTCTTGTCTATTGTTAGTTTAAGATCATCACTTAAATTAATTTTTTTCATATACAGTCGAACTTCCATAACTCGAACTTCTTTAACTCGAATTTTCTCTAACTCGAACTAAATGGGTTGGCAGTAGCATTAAGAGAGTAATTAACATATAAATTTCCTTCCGTAACTCGAACTTCCATAACTCGAACGGAAATACATAATTATGACTTCTATAACTCGAAGTAATGTGCTTTTCTCTCATTCTACAACTCGCAGTATTGTACTTTCTCTCTTTCGCTCTACATTTTTCTTTTATTTGCTTATTTTTTTGAACCGTCGTTTTATTCGGGGAATTCCCTCTTTGTTCATCAAATGCTTATTTTTGTTTTCGTATGTATCAGTTCAGTGCAAGAATGATAGAGTACAAGATTGCGCAGATGAGAGACAAAACATTTTTCGTTCTGCGCATCTACGTCACACGGCTCATAAATTTCGTGAAATAGCTTGAGTAGCAAGTAAATATTGCTTGTTAACAAGAATGTTAGAGTAGTAGAGTTTATAGCTGCCAAATTTTTTACTGCGCCGTGTGACGTAAGCAATTGTATGTTTAGTATAACGGACCTGCGCAATGCGTAATCTCTTTTCTATCATTCTTGAGTTCAGTGCATACATGTCAGTCGTACTTGATGATACAGGGAAATAAGATCGTATTTATTAATTATTATGGCAACTAAACGTGTTTTGAAATCTTTGTCGATTGAAGAAAAGTATAAACTATTGAAAGAAGTAGAAGGTGGCTTAAAGAAAAAGAAAGCAGCTGAAAAATTTGGTATCCCAGCCAGTACGGTGTCAACGATTTTTAAGAATAAAGAATCAATTATTACGTCGTTTGAATCTGGGGTTCGTCTGGGTAGTAAAAGGATTAAAACCCCAGTATTTCAAAACATCGATAAAGCAACCCTCGATTGGTTCAAAGCAGCTAGACATCAAAACATGCCTATGTCTGGAGGAATATTAAAGGAGAAGGCAAAGGAGTTTGCAAAGCGCTTTGGCGATGATCATTTTATGACAAGCACAGGTTGGCTTGATAAATGGAAGCAGAGGTAGGGAGCAAAACGTTCAATTGGCGAAAATTTCAATTTTTATTTTTGGTATGCTGTGGGATATAAAAGAGCGTGTGGGGAAAGCAATGACGTTAGTGAAGTGAACTGCGAGAAGTGGAAAAAAGATGTTTTGCCGAATTTATTAAAAAAGTACTGTGGACGGGATGTTTTTAATGCGAATGAATCAGGGTTGTTTTTTAAATGTTTGCCAGATGAAACATTGACGTTTAAAAACCAAAAATGCTACGGAGGCAAGAATAGCAAGCAACGGGTTACGTTGATGTTAGCAGCAAATATGGATGGATCGGAAAAATTTAAAATTCTATTGATTGGAAAAAGTGCCAAACCGCGGTGCTTTCGTGGTATTAAGTGGTTACCCGTAGACTATAAAGCAAACTCCAAGGCCTGGATGACTGTCCAAATTTTTGAAGAATGGGTTCTAAATTTGGATAAGCGCTTTCAAAGTACTGGCCGAAAAATTTTATTGTTTATTGATAATTGCCCAGCACATCCAAAAGACGTACAAAGCAAACTGAAAACCATTGAACTGGCATATTTTCCACCGAATATGACCTCTAAATTACAGCCGCTGGATCAGGGAGTAATTCAAAACTTGAAAGTTTTTTATCGTACCAAAATAGTAAAAGAAGCACTAAAGCGTATAGAGGCAAACGAAAAACAAGATATTACACTTATGGATTGCATCAATCATGTAACAAAAGCTTGGGATATTGACGTCAAAAATCAAACCATAGCGAATTGCTTCAAAAAAGCTGGATTTGGTCAATATTCTGAATGGGAAGAGGAAGAAGACATACCTCTGAGTTTTTTTAAGTACTACTGATGAATATCAAAACGTAATTGAAGCTGATTACGAAGCATGGTTAAAAGCAAACAAAATAACTTGCAGTGCTACTCTTCAGGATTATATTGCATTAGAGAATGACCTTTGCACAACTGGTTTTCCTACAGATGCTGATATTGTTGAGAATTACTGCCCTGAATTAGATGATCCAATATTAAGCGGAACGGAGAGTGACGGCGAGGGATCGGTAGAAGAAACTATTCACCAGCCTTACAGAAATGATGTAGAAAATGCTTTCCGAACATTGAGTTAATATTTGCAAACAAATGACACTACAACTGATGAGCACTATACGGCTTTAAACAAATTAGAGTAATTTTTTACTGAAAATACCAAAAAAAAGAAAGAAAATTTTCAGTCACTAATTTCTGAATATTTCACTTCACTGTAACTTATTACAGTTTTCTGTAATGTGTGTTTTAAACAAAAAATACGTATTCATCATTTAATATACTCTAAAGTAGCAATTAAGTTTTTTTAACAAAAAATTTTTTTCTATAACTCGAAGTCTCCGTAAGTCGAAGTTTTTTTTGGGATAATAGTGATTCGAGTTATGGAAGTTCGACTGTATTATGTTCTGACTAAATAAATTTCTTAAGAGAAAAAATAGATATTATTATAAATAAATAAATAAAAATAAAGAAAGAACATAGCAATTTAGCTGATTTTTTCATGTAAGTAAATCACCAAAAATGGTGATTTTTTGAAATGATTGTATGGGGAACCCCCCAGGGGAGTTCCAGGGGGTGTGCCACTGGCATGGGTGGATCGGCCATCCAAAGTTAGTGGGGGTCGGTCATACATTTGGACTCAATTGGAGCACTCTAAATGGGTCAAAGTGGGATTTTTCAAAATTTGCCCCTACCCAAAGGTTCGACCCAAATTGGGGGACATCAAAATTCGTTTTAGAGGTATGGTTCCTTCGGCAAAGTATCTTATTTTGATCCCTAGAATATGATTTTCATAGAGCAATGGGCGATTTTTAAATCGACCCGCCCTAATGGACACTTTCCCTACTCCCTTGTACCATGATCACTAGGCATCATTTTTAAATATAAAGTGCTGCCAAAACCAATAAACTATTCGGATACACTCGGACTTAATTATTTTATTTCTTTTCATCCGTTTGCAAAATATACGTATACGTATATGGTAAAAATAATTATAAGTTTTCTCTTTCGTTAATTTGTAAAAAAGTATAATTTATCAAAAACTTAAACTTAATGATATGAAGCACTATTTGTGCCCTTTTTAATATGAAATAAGTGTATAGGCACAACTTCATGAAGAGTTAGTTTGTAAACATTTAACAATACACGGTTTGTCCGGAATGTAATAGGACTGATTTTCTTCTGCCGCGACTGTACTTTGGAGCGCGCACCGACTGGATTCGGTAGAGGGCGTTCCTAGCTAACGAACGAGCGGCTGCTCAGTTGTCTCTGAGCACCTGGAGAGTCAGGACAGAACATTTTAGCGCGACGTGGTGCAAGCCGGAAATACAGCGTTCGTTGGAGCAGAGGTACACGATTAAATTCCGTGTGAAACTCGGTAAATCTGCGGCAGAGACGTTTGATATGATCAAGCAGGCTTACCCAGATGTGGCTTTAGCAAGAAGTGATGCGTTTCGGTGGCACCAGGCCTTTTTGGAGGACCGGAAAGAGGTCGCTGATCAAGACCGTGAAAAAAGGGAAGAATGAGCAAATCCAAAGTGAAAACGATGCTCATTGTCTTTTTTGACATCAAAGGCATCGTCCACCATGAATTTTTTCCTCCTGGACAAACCGTCAACGTGGAAGTCCACAAGGGACTCACAATCGGGTCCGACAGGGATCGCAGCCGATTGAAAATTGCACCACGACAACGTCTCGACTCACACCGTCTTTCTTGTGAACAGCTATCTAACCAAGGCCAGCATCCCAACGCTTCCGCAACCGCCCTAGAGCCCATATGTGGCCACCCGGACTTTTTTGTTTCCTTGCCTGAAAGCATTTTGAAACGACTGAGGGGATTCAAGCAGCATGAATCTCGGCTTTCAAAGCTATTCCGGAGAATGCCTTTCGTGACACCTTCAATGCTTGGAAATCGCGCTGGCAGCGTTACATCGACGCTGAAGGAGCCTATTTTGAAAGTTTTTAAAGAATTGTAACGATATTTGGTTTCAAATCAAGGATGAAAAAATTTAACTTTTCCTTACTAACACGAAAAATAATGAATACAGTAGTCTACCAGTTCTTTTGATTATAGAAATACGTCACTTACCGAATAAATTGGAGCCGGAACATTTCGATCAGATGTAAAATCGTGTGTGTTGCTACTTTCGCTTCCACGTAAAAGTGAAATGTCATCGGTGCTGTTTATTTGTAAGCAATTGCCCATTTTATCGTATTAAGTATCACTTTCTTACTGCCTATTTAAAATTGAAAACATTATGTAAAAAATTCTTGTAGTTACAATGCATAACGGTATTAATATGAGCGTAATTACCACCTTTGGAGCGCTACCAATTAAACAAAATTACGAAATTTAAAAGTATACGGAAATAACTCAAGTTTTACGCTGAATTATTTCTCTTATAAGCAATGTAAGAAATTCTCACTTCAAGCCTGATTAATTCAAATACATACTTATGTATATTCAAATATGATAATATAAGTATAAAATAGTTTGCAATATAAACAGATTGATTATAATATTTATTAGAAAAATACGATAAATCAAGTATATTTATTCTTATAACAAAAGCATTATTTGTATGCAAAACGTAAACCTAACTTCAAAATGACGAAGAAGAACCATAAAATAATTCCCCCTTATTAAGGTTTAAGGGGCTATACCAGTGTGACACTTAAAAAAAATACATTTTTTATTTGCTATTACAGATACGACCTTGCTGATTTCACAGGATATTTTTGGAAATATAAACTATCGAATATTTTCAAAAATATCCTGTAAAATAAGCAGAGTCGTATCAGTAATAGTTTTTGGATGGCGACGTTTTTTTTTAAAAGTGCTGGCCACATAACTCAACGAGAAATTGACCGATCGACTTCAAATTAAAACTGAGTGTTTTTGAATCCATTTACTATACAATGACCTACGATCTTTTTGATTGGTTGAAAATTGTCAATTTTGCATTGTTCAAATATCATGAACATGCTTACTTATCAGCAAAGCCGAAATTCTACTAAATATAAATATCTATTTATATATTAATATACATACATATATACGTAATGCATTTACATGCAATGTGCATGCATCTAATAATAATAAAAATGCATGTAGCATAAAACATATCAAGCAGCATAAACAATATGCTGCAATACATACAAACATACACACATACACATATATTTAATTATTTAAGATAGTTTTAAAAATTGTACATAAGTAATGAAAATATCAAAATAAAATTAGATTTGAAATACATTCTCAGCAGAAAACATTCTTATTATTTATATATTTTACTTCCCCCCACGAGTGGTAAGGGGTAAAATAAAACATAAAAAGAAATATTTCAAGTAAAATAGCAGTACCTATCACTTATTACCCCCCACCCGAGATAAGGAATAAGTGACGTAGCACTACATTAACTTTTACTTAACAGGCATTAAAAAAACTACCATTTTTTTTTTTTACCTAAAAAAACGAGTTTTTTTAATATTACGCAATTTTGCTAATTTTTGATGTTTTTCAATCATTGTATAGGAAACATCTTTAAGTTTAATAATCTTTTTGATTTTTTTTTTGTTTCAGGTGCTCATACGGCCGGAATCACGTCAGCAGTTGGGGCACTTTTTTTTGGCACCTCCGAAGACAGCCCATAACTCCGTTATTTTTCAAAATTATTGTAAAAAAAAAAACATCTTAAAATATGGCTGAAAATATACCTTATTACGTTCAAGGAAGTTCGAAATATTCAATTGCGTACTTTCTCTTAAAAAATTCACGAAAATCGCCTAATTTTTCATGCGTTACACTGGTATAGCCCCTTAAAACTCATCTGCCGTTATCATATTTTAACTTATTTGTGTATTACCGTTTAGCACACAGTGCTCGTGCGTAATGATTGTCAACAACTAAAACTGCAACTAGTGAATTCCGTTCCGCCCTTCCATTGTGACAACATAGTTGTTGTTTTTCTCTCTTGATCACATTTGAACACTGTTGCCAATGCTCAATTTGCATACATGGTTTTGCAACACATCTACCTTTACAGTTATAATTTTTAATATTGTAAAACATCAAAACTGGAATCCAATTATTAAAAATGGTCTACTTAATTATATATTCAATGTAATTTTGTGCTAGTTTAAAAATGTTTCAAATATATTCACGTATATTTTTTAAATACTACAAAATATCGGGATTGCCAACTCTGCGTTTGAGAGAACAAACTCGTTTCTACGGAAAAAATCCAATTGGAGCAAACATGTACGATAGAGGCGGTAGAAGCGGTGGTAAGTTTTAACTCATAGTGAAAGATGAAAAATGCTCAAATGAGAACAACAATAACTACGTTGTGACTACGGAAGGGAGGACCGGAACTCACTAGTTGCAGCTTAACAACTCCTAATTACAATTGTCGTTTCCTTCTATTAATATATGACCAGGTACGCAGATGTTATTAATCAAGTTACTTACTAAAAGTCTATTTATTGTATTTATGCATAACGTAACGCAATGCGACTTAGTATTGGTGCTACGGATAGCCTTAGTTTACGCTTGGATATCCAGAATGTTCCACAGCCTTTGTTGAAGTTGTTTTCATTGCGCCCGTAACCTTCAGCAATCAAGTCCGTTGTTTTTGTTCCAGGAGTTTATTACGACATTTTTTCGATAGTGCCATCCAGCATACCGCCACACCATATTTTAGTATGGGGTGGGTGCCACTTGAATATATACAATAGACTAAAACTACACTTTGAGACAATGGCTCTTTTGCAGGAGTTCCAGATTCGAAGGACTTTCAATGTGAATTCACCACCTAAGTTTTATACCTATGGTAACTCCGAGATATTTGAGAGATCTCGAAAGTACAATAGTTCTACACCTTAAGGAGGGGAAACTGAATTGCGAAGATTTCGTCCTTTTTGTGAGAAGTGGGCAAAAAATTTTAAGACTTTTTAATTTATATTTCGCGAGAAAACTTGTTCATCAAAATATTTTTTTTCTAGTTTAGAATGACACTTGAGCCAAAAACCATAAAAAAATAATTATTAATGTTTAGTATATGCTCTCTTTCTATATACATAAATTGCATTCGACGATTTTTTTGATAAGTGAAATTATTCAACAAAGAAGTTCCAGTAAATTTTGTGTGCGGAATCATCACTCTGGTACCAGAATGTTGAAAAAGACCTTCAGTGACAATTTTTTGTCACTGCAAGTGTTTTTTATTGATAAAATTATTTGAAAAAAGGGTCGAGAAGGCGTTGACGAAAAACCACGCCCAGTGCGGCCATTCTCATCAACTGATGATCAACACGACAATAAAAAAGAATTGGTGCTTGAGATTAAGAATCAGAAGCATTGTTGGAATATCGGAGGAATCAGTGAAAACCTGAGTGTGGTGCACTCCGAATTCGTACCGACCGGGCCAAACCGTCAACAAGAAATACTATTAATACTATAAGTGTTATGCGTCGTTTGCGCATAGCTATTTGCAAAAAGAAGCCGGAATTATGGGCCCGACAACTCTTGGTTTTTACACCACGATAATGCACTACATACTGCATTGAATCTTCATGAATCGCCAATATTTCAACTAATATCGTGCCTCAACCACTGTATTCGCCTCATTTAGCTTCCTGTGACTTCTGGATATTCAGCAAACTCAAACCGGGGGAAACTATTTGAGTCAATTGACGACACTAAATGTGAATCACTACGCGAAAAATTAACAGAAAAATTAAAGAATAATAATACAATACAAATATCTTCTGACATAAAATTGCAGGAAATTAAAATTCCAATGTTTTATGTTGAAATGAAACAATGGTCGTCATTCCGCGATCTTTTTAAAAGTTTGGTCCATAATTCTAAGCACTTTACTGAAGTGGAAAATATGTTCCGATTGAAGACATCTTTAGGTGGGGAAGCAGGTAGGTTAATTCAACAGCTATCAGTAACAGAAACAAACTACGAAGCTGCTTCTCTGGGAAGGATAAAAGAATAGTACAAGTAGCAGACTACTGGATCAACCGACTGCATGTGAAGAAACTGCAATAAGCATGAAGCAACTGGTGGATACCACTAAAAATGCCTTTATGCTTTGAAAGGACTAAATTTAGATTTAAACGACAAACAAGCCATCATAGCTCGAATAGTGGTTCGAAAACTAGACAAAGAAAGTCTACGTTTATACGAGCAGAATGTAAAAAAGTAAGGAAATACAAAGTCTAGATGATGTTTTCCGTTTCTTGGAACAGCAATATCAAGCTCTAGTAGCAATACGAGACATAAAAACAGCTAAATAGAGCATTCAAAAGCAGCCAAAGCGAACACCTAAATTTTATACAACTGCACAAAAAATTATGTATACTGCGCAACAATATTTTGAATGCAGAAGGTTCCAGGCGTTGACTACGATGAATCGAAAGAGATTCATAACAAACAACAAGCTATGCAACATTAGCGTTGATCACTATATATGGAGACTCGCTACAAATGACAAGTTAAAAAACTATTTGCCACATCAAGCAGTCATTCGAAAAGGCAGTCTAACAACTAAACTGCGAGTGGTTTTCGATGCGTCTGCAAAAACTACAAATGGAATCAGCTCAAATTACATCCTCTTCGTAGGACTGAAACCTCATAAAGATATATTTGACATTATAATCAAATGAAGACTTTGGCAATATGTATAAACAAGTGATATTGAAAAGATGTTTCGACCAATTAACATACATACAGAGAGTGATCAATATTATCTACGTATATTGTGGAGAAAACAAAAGGAGAGCCGATAGAAGAAATCAAATTACTTGCTCTCTCTGCGTTACGGCAACACGTTGGAACAAAGGACAGTCCACCAGATGTAGCATCTAGAAGAGTAGTTGCGAATAAACTGATAGATCACGATCTATGGTGGAAGGGTCCAAATGGTTACGAGAAGAGGAACATCAATGGCGAACCAAGACGATTATTCAAATCGATGCAACTTATGTGACAACTTGAAAAAAATAAATAAAAGGACAAAAATGTCCCGAATACTTAGTAAAGTCAGAAATGAAAGAAGCTCAGGAGATGTTAGTAAGATATCAGCAAGAATTACAATTTGGAGAGGAAATCAGGACTTTAGAATTCAAAAAAGAAATTAGTAGCATTGCACACATAAATCCAATTTGGATAGTAATAGAATGTAGGAGGTTGGTTGGGTAATGCAGATTTTATATTTCATCAAAAACACCCAATAATATGAAATAAGTCACATTTGTTATCATTAATAATTGAAAATGTGCATAAAATAACATTACAGGGAGAAAACAAATTAATGGAAGCGACAATTAGAAGGAATTGTTCGATTAAAGAATTCAATAAAAAAACACAATTCGAACTTGTAGTCGATGCTTACGTTACCGCAAAGAAGCAGAGAAACAAATTATGGGAAATCTTTCAGAATTCCAAGTATCTATATCAATTTTATTTACACACGTTGGTATAGCTGTGGAGGACATATGAAATGTTCAAAAGGAAGAGGACAAAAAACATGTAAAGGATATATAGCTGTAATTGTTTGTAGAGCAACAAAAGCTATTCATTTAGAAGCAGTAAGTGATTTCATAACTGAAGTGTTCCTAGCTGCTTGGAAAATATTTTTTGCTAGAAGAGGTAAAAGTCAGCATATATATGTACTCGGACAATGGAATGAATTTTGTTGAAGCTTGTAAAACATTAGACCAAGATTTCAAAATGGCAAGTAAGAAAAATTCAACCGTAGCTTCCATATTCTCTTTTTTACTGGCGTAGACATCTCTTACGCAGTTATAACCGAGTTAACAACAGCGCGCCAGTCGTTTCTTCAATGTGGAGCAAATTAATCATTCCAAGCGAAACCAAGTCCGTCTCCACTTGGGTCTTTCCAACGGAGTGCAGGTCTACCTCTTCCTCTGCTTCCTCTACTTTCAGAGCTGGAATGGCATGACCTGGCCAGCGTAGCCAATCTCTTTTAATTTGCTGAACTATATTAATGTCGTCGTATATCTCATACATCTCATCGTTCCATCGAATGCGATATTCGTCATGGCCAACGCGTAATGGACTATACATCTTTCGCTGAACCTTTCTCTCGAAAACTCGTAATGCCGACTAATCCGATGTTGTCATGGTCCATGCCTCTGCACCATATAGCATTACGGGAATAATGAGTGACTTATACAGTTTGGTTTTTGTTCGTCAAGAGAAAACTTTACTTCTCAATTGCCATATTAGAAGCAGATGAAATTCAATTGAATTTTGGGACGCCGGCAGCTCCACATTTCGGAGGCAGGAGCCAAGTCTGTTAAATATCATTTAAAAAGAGTGATAGGCGAAAGTAAATTGACATTTGAAGAAATTATTACTTTGCCCTCACTGATTGAAGCAGTTCTGAATTCACGACCTCTATGTGCAATAGATAGTGAAGGCGATATAGATGTTTTAACTCCTGGTTATGTTTTAATAGGATGTTCAATAATAGGTTGTCCTGAAGCAATTAATGATGCACAATTAGCTTCATTAGATAGGTGGAAATTAATACAAAAAATTAATGTTGCAACAACGAATGAAATGGAAAACCAAACAGGCCAATCTAGCAGAAGGACAAATAGTAATTATTAAAGATAAAGAAACTCAACCAGTCAAGTGGCCATTAAGTAAAATTAATAATACTCATCCGGGAAGTGATGGAAGTTGTAACTCTAATACTTAAACGGTCCGTTCACAAATTGTGCTCACTGGAAGCAATAAACAGCAGTAGAACAGATGAGCCAAATCAAGTTGCAAGTTTATTGACTTCAAGAATGACAAAAAATACTGACAACTTAGAACGGTCGAGTAAGACAAGCGAATTAATGATATGGTTCTTAATGTTGCCCATGCTAGTAACACAAGCTAAATCATTATACATTAATGATACAGCTAAACCAGCAGTTTCAGTGGCTAAGCTGAGAAATAATACAGCAATATTTTTGGATCCAATTAGTAAAATGGGCATAATAAATTCAAAATGGAATTTAATAACATCAATGCAAAATATTGACCTATTACGAAGACGCCTGTATAATGGTTACTGCAACTTTAAAGGACTGATATAATATTCTTGAAGCAAATAAAGAATTGTTCATGAAAGAACAAAAAAGAAAAAAGCGAGCACCATTATGGATGCTGATGACCGAGAAAATATGGACTCAAACATTAGAAATATTTTCAACAACTAAAGGAATAGAGCAAATGTTTTTAAAAAGGAGACATCAATAGTTGATTCTACCATAAATATAATAAACAAGACAACAGGTGAAGTTTACAATAATTTAAAAAAATTAATGAACAACTTAATAAATTTTATAATGAACTAATAAAAAATCAAAACGCTGAGCGAATGATCTGGATATTTTAAATATAAACTATTACAAAAGGAATAGTTATGGACGAATGTGAAGAAAGTCACACTTGGATAATCAATCTCTTAATTTACATAAATCATGGTCGCATAAATCCAAAACTATTAAAACCGTTACAACTTACTGAAGAAATTGCATTTATTAGAAATAAGCTAGCACACAAATTAATACTACCTGGAAAGCAGTTGGGTATTGAATAAAAGAAATTTATAAATCCATGACTGCTGAAGGTTTAATTGTTGATTCACGGCTAGTTATAAACATAGAAAACCCCTTAATATGGTATGAACCGTCAAAAGTATACAAATTAAATCCACTTCCAATAAAATACAAAGGTAATATGATTATTCCAAAAATAAAAGCAGAGTATTTAATATACAAGTTTAATTTGAATCAATATTAATTTATAAACTAAGTAGAACTAGATAAATGTTCCAGTAATTCGGAGAATCATTACCAATTTCTTGGAAATTGGGCTTGGAAATCATCGACTGATAATTCATGTAAAGTAGTAAGTGAATTCAAACCTTCTACAAATGAAAATGTTTGGATAAAATTGTCTTCTCAATGCGTTGGGTTTACAAATTATTTAGCAAAACAATGATATATCTAGAATGTGATAACAATCAACAAATGCATACGGAAATCCATAGTCAAGGCATTATGACAAATAAGAGAAGGATGTACAGCTCGACATGAGGGAGTAACTGTAACACCATCTCATCACGTACAATCCGAAATTAATACAAGAATTGATATCCTCTTCTTGGATTAAAGATATTCCAGAACTACAAATAAAACCTTTAGATCCAACATTAATAAGCAATGCCAAAGATATCGTTCAGCATAAACAGAATATAAAACTTTTCAAAAAAGAAAATATAAAATTAAAACGTACACTCGCAAGAAAAATTATCCGTACTCCTCGATATGAAAACAATAAATTGAGAAATTTGTGATCAAATAACTCATTATGTATAAAAATAATATACAAAAGTTTTATTTAGTATTTTCACTACGCTTTCCATAAGTTTTTTTTAGACATATACTTTAAGGGGCTATACCAGTGTGGCGCATGAAAAATGAGGCGATTTTCGTCAACTTTTTCTAAGAGAAACTACGCGATTGAATATCTCGCACTTTTTTGAACGTAATAAGGTATATTTTCAGCTATATTTTAAGATCTTTTTTTTACATCAAAAAGATCGTGTATAGTAAATGTATTCAAAAATACTCAGTTCGAATTTGAAGTCGATCGGTCAATTTCTCGTTGAGTTATGACGCCAGCAATTTTGAAAAATGTCGTTTCCAGAAACACGCATTTAAACTTTCACTTAAGTGTATATGTTTACACCTCCGAGCTGTCGATTTTTAAAACGCTGCCATCTAAAAACTATTCAAGAGACTTTCCCGATTTCACAGGATATTTATGGTCCTTTGCCCGTTGGCCACGGCGAATATTGCATTCGATGGAACGATGAGCTGTACGAGATATACGACGACATTGACATAGTTCAGCGAATTAAAAGACAACGGCTACGCTGGCTAGGTCATGTTGTCCGGATGGACGAAAACACTCCAGCTCTGAAAGTATTCGACGCAGTACCCACCGGGGGAAGCAGAGGAAGAGGAAGACCTCCACTCCGTTGGAAGGACCAAGTGGAGAAGGACCTGGCTTCGCTTGGAATATCCAATTGGCGCCACGTAGCGAAAAGAAGAAACGACTGGCGCGCTGTTGTTAACTCGGCTATAATCGCGTAACCGGTGTCTACGCCAATAAAGAAGAAGAAGATAAGCTATCGAAAAAGCAAATAAAGTTTTTTTTTTTTTTGAAACTGTCATACTGGTATAGCCCCTTAACCTTCATCAAAACCCTCGGGTCTGGCCAGGCATATTTTGTTTTTAAATGTTATTTAAATATATTTAGAGTGTAGCAAACGACTTGCGCTTTCAGGTAGCTTCCTAGAAAAATTCAAGGAAATCGTATCGAAAAGGACGAAAAAAGGATATTATAATTTTACACCTTAGTGCACCAATGGTGCTTGGCTAGACCCCATATATTTTGTATGAAAATATATGAACTTTGGTATATTTCAATCACTTCGCACGGTTGATTTATCTGTTTTCATGTTCTTTACATGTCCAAATTGGTTTGTATCTAGGTCAAATACTTTAGCCGCTACAGCGTTTAAAGGTTAAGAAAAACGCAATTTTTATAAAAATGTTACATTTTTTGTGAACGCTATTGCCACGCCAAGCGTGAACAAAGCAGTCAATTTGATTTCAACCAAATCGAGAGGTAAGAAATTTCAAAAAAGTATCTATATTGTACATATATGAGCGTAAATACAACACGTATTTCCATACAAATGTATGTAAACACCACTTGGCCTAGCCAAGCACCATTGGTCTCGACTAAGTGTGTCAGACCGTTGGTCTCGACCAGGGTTAAACTAATTTTTTCAAAACAAAAAAAAAAAGCTCACATAATGAAACAGAAAAAGTATTCGTACAATTTGAAATTAATCACATATAGTTAAACTATATTGTGAAAATTCAGTATCCTAGTAACTTTTGTTTTGTTTTCAAAATTAGTTTATTTATTGTATCTGCTTTTTCTTAAAGCCTAACAATAAGTAATAAAATCTTAAATCTATTTAAAAACTAGACAGACTCAAGCAAGTGATTGAGCTGTTTTGGTGATACGTCGCTCTTTAATACGCAGGCATATCTCTTCTTTTAAGTCGTGTTTGATCGCAGGAATGTACCAAAGCATTAGCCAAAGGGTTTGGGTGATCTCGGATTTTAGATATACATATATTTAATTCTGCTGTCTTCTACTTATTTTTTTACCATAGGAATACCAAGGTCTTTATGGATATTTTCGTTACGCATGTACCATGGTGAACATGTGATTGTTCTAAGCATTTTTGATTGGAACCTTTGTATTAGATCAATATTATTTGCACGGGTCGTACCCCACAGTTGAATGCCATACATCCAAATCAGTTTTATGACCGCATTATATAAAAGCACTTTGTTGTCTAGGCTAAGTTTGGAGTTTTTATTTAAAAGCCAATATAAATTTGCAGCTCTAATCTTCATACATGTTATTTTACTAGAGATGTGTTTTCTCCACGTGTACCTTCTATCTAGGTGAATACCAAGATACGTTACTTCGTTCGCTTGGGGTACTAATATGTTGTTTATTTTTACTGCCGGGCACATCTTTGGTCTTAGCGAAAATGTAATAAGCTTACACTTCTGTTCTTTCACATTTATACGCCAGTTCGCTAGCTACTCTTCGACAGAACTTAAATGCTTCGCTAATATTCGTGATGCTAAAATGTGTCATTTGTTACGGCCCACTATAGCTGTGTCATCCGCAAAAGTTGAAGTTAATACATTATTAGCTGTTGGAAGATCTGCTCTATATATGATGTATAGTGTTGAGCCTAAAACACTGCCCTGGGGTACACCAGCCCTTATCTGTCGTTCATCAGATAAGAAATATCCCACTTTTACCATACATTTTCTATTTTTAAAGTAAGACTCCAAGGTTTTATACAATTCTAAAGGTAGAATTTTTTTAATCTTATATAAAAGACCTTCGTGCCACACCTTATCAAACGTCCGAGCTACATCTAGATTATTGCTGAACAGTACTCCCTGTGCTCAAATGCTTTCCTTATCTCGTTAGTAATTTTATTTGCTTGCTCTATTGTGCCATGTTTCGCACGAAATCCGAATTGATGCATTGGTATTGTGTTATTTACGAGGAGGAAAGGAGACATCTTTGATAGTAATACTTTTGAAAGACAGGGTAGAAGACTGATTGGTCTGTGAAAACGACTGTGTTAAGTCTTTCCCAGGTTTATCTATCAAGATAATCTGCGACTTTTTCCATGAAATTGGATAGTATCCCAAACTAAGAATTGCACTGAAGAGCAAAGAGAGTACCTCTACAGCAATAATTGGTAACTCAATTAGCATTTTTGGAGAAATTTTATCATGTCCCGGCGACTTTTTTGGATTAAGTTCTTTGATGATACCAATGATTTCAGAAGGTGAAGTCAAAAGAGACTCGAGCGACTCTTTAGCTGTGTTGGGTAAGATTGACAGCTTAAAGTTGTCCTTTGGCAAATTGGGTTGAAATACCTTTTCTTGTTGATTTGCAAAGCAATTTGTGTTGCTAAGACAACTGCGCTGGTTATTATATCATTGACTTCTCTTATACTTTCGTCAATATCTCTTACTGTATTTATTTTGTACTCAATATTAATGTGGCTACTGACGTATTTTTATATTTTAGCCAATTCGTATTATAAGAAGTTAGACCCACCATTGGATTAACGAATATGGGTTGTTCACATAACTGTATTATATTGATTTGTAACATACTATACATCTAAATCCCGGCATATTGAAATTATTTTTATTATTAGATGAGTGTCTGAAATAAGCATTACATCTATATTCTTTTCAGACAGAAATCTCTAATTTATGTTGGTTAACACCGTTAGCACTCCATATACAGACATTTAGTAAGCTCATTTTTTACTTAATAAATTGTGCAGCATTTGATTTTATGATTTTATTAAATCTTGGATCATGTTTTGCATAGTAGACATAAATTGTGTCATACACTGTGTACGATTTATAATCATAGTTTCAATACCTCCATTTGGAGGATTTTGCGGCAGTTACATTTGCACAGTGTTGCCTTTCACCACATTTGCATAGCTTCCTTTCATATTATTATTGTTAGAAGTAATAGGATTTGAACTTTTTTCTGAGGTTGCTATAATTTCATTACGGGGTGTTTGTAACATTTGGTTACGACGTGCTTGAATGCCCTGTGAGAACTTCGATTTCAAATCTTTATATACAGGGCAACCTCTGTAGTTAGCAGTATGATTTCCCCCGCAATTGCTGCATTTTCGTTTCGTTCGTCCGTACGTCCGTCCGTCTGTCTGTATATATACGAACTAGACCCTCAGTTTTTAAAATATCTTTTTGAAATTTTGCAAACGTCATTTTTTCTTCAAGAAGCTGCTCATTTGTCGGAACGACCGATATCGGACCACTATAACATATAGCTACCATACAAACTGAAGGATCGGAATCAAGTTCTTGTATGGAAAACTTTCACATTTGACAATGTATCTTCACCAAATTTGGTATAGATTATTTTCTAAGGCAACAATGTTACCTCCGAAGAAATTGTTCAGATCGGATTACAATAGCAGATAGCTTCCATACAAACTGAACCCATAGTTACTAAAACAAATCCACCTGTGAATAGTATATTAGCTTCGGTGCAGCCGAAGTTAAGGTTTTTTTCGTGTTTATTTAATTCTTCTTTCTTAAGGGTGCATTTGGAAGTGGGATGTAAATCATCACATACCACACAAACACTGCGTAGAGTGCAGTATGATTTAGTATGCCCATATTCTTGGCAGTTAGTACATTGTACCGGACCGATTCTTTTATGTGGTTCTTCCAGCAAATATTACAAATTATATGTATATTGAATGGGTCTCATTTTTTTAAGTTGATTCGAATTCGGCAACAATTCAATTTTAAACATTGGCTGTGGTACTTTGTTTCTATTAAATATATTTACAACTGTTTTAATTGCAAAACCACATTCTGCCAATGCTTCTTTGACTTCGCTAGAGTCTACGGCGGACTCTATACACTTGATTGCAACAACTAGGCCCTTAGAGCTCTTCAGTTGATACGAATAAAAATTCTTGTTTTTATTTGAGAAAAATTTAACTATGTCCATAAAACTTTTTTCAGTGTAGGTCTGAATTTTTGTTTCATCTATATTGCCTTTTTTCAAATGCACTTTAAAATTGTTAGTACCTAAAATTGTACTTAATTCAGCAACAAGAGCATTACTGCTACGCTCACGCAAATAAATTGGGAGGGGGTTTGGCATTAACGACTGTGGTGGTACCCTTCGCAACGTCGTCTGAACTCTTGCTTAGTAAGTCAAATCTGTTGCCATTTTAAACTCCCGTTTTATTCATATTTGGTGTGCCGACTAAAATTTTTTTAGGATTAACCGCTGCCTTTTAAGGACTTAATTGCTTATGGTGCTGCTCAGTTGTTCGCTTCGATGACTCATCATTCTCACCGTTGCCTTGTTTGTTGTTATGAGCTGTATTCGCAGGCTCGACAAAACTGAAGTAGGCATTCATCGGGATGTCTTTCCGGCAAATTTGGGTGGTGTGAGTGGCGAACAAGGTGAGAGGTTCCATCAAGACATTTCATAAATGGAGAAGCGTTATCAAAGGAAATGGAGTCCAGGAATGCTAGCAGACTATTGTTGGAGACTTCAAGAAAATCATAAGTATCTATTAGATATTAGGAAATAATTCTGTAAGTGTGGCTGAATTTTGTACTTTTTACGAAAATATATGTTTGACTACACTTTGCATATTTGACTACACTTTATAACGGTACTTTTTGCGGTATTGAAATTTTTTATTTAGAAATAAGTGAATGACATGTTATTTATCAAAAATATTAAAAATTTAAAACAAAACACATTCAGCTATAGACAAAATCTTTTGGAAGTTAGTGAGCTTTACAAAACGAACGCGAACTGAAAGAGACTGACATGGAATGAAAAACTGATATTTTTAATTTTTTTAAATTACTTTATATATGAAATTAAGTTTATTTTTATTTTTGTTTAATTGAAACACGACTTAGTCGCTTTATTACTTTAAAAACAACATAATCGGCCGATTTTGTATAAGCACTCTATATTGTATAGAACACATTCAGCTATATACAAAATCATTTGGAAGTTAGTGAGCTTTACAAAATGAGCGCGAAATGTAAGAGACTGGTGAGGAATGAAAAACTGATGTTTTTAATTTACTTTCATTTACTTTATAAATTAAATTAAGTTTACTTTTATTTTTCTTTAACTGAAACACGACGTTAAGTCGCTTTATTACTTCAAAAACCATATAATCGGACGCTTTTGTATAAGCACAGAAAACCTAGTTTGTGTTTTACACATAAAATGTAATAAATTAAAAACTATAAAAATAATTAGAGAATATAATTTAGTTTATTTATGCTTACTAAAAGCATAGAAAAAATAAAATTGAAAAAAATTAAGAACGAACGAAAAAGTCTGAAAAAAATTTAAGAAAGTAAAGTGGTTGGCTTTGCGTGGCCACGAGTTTACTTTATTTTAACACCTTAATTGCAGAAATACTAAGCAATAATTTGGGGAAAAACGGTCCTGGTTAAAACTATGTATGTACATAGTAGATAGTTTTTTACCGCCGCAAGCTTATATTTATAAAGATATGGAAATGTTTCGGAATATGGTGCAACGAATGTGGTATGAAAATGGGTTCGAGTGAATAACGGTATAAAGTCGAGGGAGATTTTTTGAGGTATTTGAATGAATTCTACACTTACGTATATTGTTTACTAACAATAAACTGTTTTTTACAGGTTTATTTCACTATACATAGTGCACAAATAGCTTAAAATCATAATTAGAGTCATGCGATCTACATGTTTAGAAGGAAATAAGACAAATAAAACAAAAAGATTCTACCGAAAATGTACGTACCGTAATAATTTGCTGGGTAATGCAAAATTTTGCACCATTTACCACAATGTCATTAATATCATCAGATGTAAGTATAAGTTGACATGGAGTAACAAATGCAAGTATCATAGTAGTAAGTTCTCGATTAATAATAAATTTGCAAATGAACAGGGCCGGTTCATACAGGCAAGTTAGCTAACTGCCGAGGGCAAATTTTCTTTAAATATTTTATTTTCTTTAAATAAATTGTAAAATAATTTACAAATTACTTCATTTGTTTATAATATATTGTAGTCATAGTTCCATATTTTCGCATTCTAATACAAATTATAAGCAACAACGAGAGCATTATTAAATTTGTTTAATAGTTGTTGTAGCGATTATCTAAGCCCTGTTTCGGGGAAAGTAATATGTTAATTGTCATCGAAATCACTTAACGGTAGGCCCAGGAAACTAGCTGTTTTGTTAGGACCACAGGGAGAGAGGTGCCAAGTTCCCAAGACAACCGGTTCTACGCTACCGAATTGATCCAAACAAGGTTAGATCCTCGAAATAACAGCCCTTGGCCGGATAAAAAAGGGTCAATTCCCGTAATGTAGAACCGGCTCTTGTGAGATATGCACAAAAATAACATCGGGCAATGAAATTGGAGGCATGATGGCCGCAACAAGATTTTCAAGTCGCTAGCCAGCAGCTCATGAGGAAAAGACAAATAAACTTTGTTGGCTACATACAAGGCAATCGGGCGACTGGTCCTAAAATACACTGCACTGATATGGTCGCCTAGATGCAGTGAAACGCAGACGAAGAAGTTTCAGAAGAGTCAGAACATTGTTTTCCGGACTATAATAGGATGCCTCTTGAAGTCTCCGGTCGAAGATTTATTTAGTGAGACCCGTATGCTCCCAGTTAAAGAACATAACAAACTACCATTCCTTCAGAAGTATGCTTGAAGCGAAGCCGCCAGTGGAGCTATTAACACCATCACCGAATTCCTCTCAGTGAATGGCATAATTGGAGTCAAACCACCCATTGCAAACGACGAGTTCGAGTTGCCGCGAGAATCTAGAGTGACTCTTGCGCAAATTTGATCTGGATGCTGTAGCAGGTCATACGCAACCAGAATCGACCACGACATACCAAATAAAGCCCTAGAATGCAACGAGTCCCCGCATGACTCTAATCACCTCTTTGCATGGCTAGCAAACCCCATTCATCTAACACCCATCTCCCTACGGTCCGACCACGTTGAAACATCACATTTCAAATATTGAAAAGTCACTGCTCCAAATTAGCCGAACACATAGCCAATAACCCACAAAAGAGTACTTATTCATAAACACAGTAGTATCACACATAGCATAAAAGAAAGTCGGTTTTTAAAAAGTCCCTTTGTATGCTTAAATCTTTAAAACTACGCAACGCATTTTGATGTTTGTTTAATAGATAGAGTGATTGAAGAGGAAGGTTTATATGTATAATTAAAATTCTCATGTGCTACGGCTTTCGTATGTGTTTGTTGTTTTTACTATTTTCTGTCCTCATTAAATAAATTGACACAAAAATGCAATAATAATATTTTATTCAAAAACAAAAATCTTTTGTTTGTTTTGATAAATGGTAAGTAATTAGATATATTTTACTGCGGTACATACGAATAATATGGAAATTTGTGCAGAAATTATAAGTCATGTCTGGAAGATGTCGTCGGTCGAACATAATCGTAATACAGTGAGTGCCAAAAGAGTACGTTCAGCTAGAGATAAAGAATCGTCAACGGAACGTGAGGCTCGCTTCAGTTAGACTCTGGATAGATATAGAGAGAGAAAATCTTCAGTAGAGCGCGAGGTTCGCCCCAGCCGAGAAAGGAATATATGTACATCGAACACAGAGAGCCAGAGAATCATCACTACGAGTTGCTACTTCATGGGTAAATAAAGAAAATTCTTCCATGAATTACGATCCTTCGATTTCATACAAGGACGATCGTATAGTATCAACAGGTACTCTGTATGTAAGTAGTGTGTGAACATTGCTTGGTATTGAAATTAAAGGACGAATCGAAAGGAATGTGATGCTTACAAGGAAAAGTCAAATTAGAAGAAATTCTCCCTTCACCTGAATCACTTTACTTACTTCTTACGGGTGATTATCAGAAATCCAAACAATTGATGCGCAACATCCGCCGTTATAAAACGCATTTCAAACGACCTCTTTGCAAGACGTTGATCGTGGGTTCATTTAAAATTCAAGGGCAAGTGTACCACTTAGCTGGAAGCTTGCTACCACTTCGACCCCATGATCACAAATTTCTAAAAATATATTTTATTGCAGATCCAGATACACAAGCGCAATTTTACAAAATAGATATTGTATCGCATAGTCGTGATGATAATTTGCAAAAAATTTCAGAGCTACACAGATCTTATGACAGCTTACAATATCCTTTGATGCTATGCAGTAGAGAAAATGGTTATGTCTTTAATATTTCTCAAGTTGACCCAAACGGTGGTACATCTCTGCGTAAAACTGTGTCTTGTATGAACTACTATTGCTACCGTATATTTTCAACACTTTGCTTAGATATAGAATGTTACCAAACCAATACTTAATAGAACCATATGCAAAAATTCAATCTAAAAGATTGGCCTACATACGTAATATTCAAATTAAATTGAGAGCCGAAAATTAGGTTCATCTTCAAGATGCTTTAGAGGAGAATGAACACCGCAACGGCATTGGGCAGTTGGTTATACTACCTTCATCATTTACAGATGGACCTCGAGTCAAACGAGACTTTTACAAAATATAGCTCAAGATGAGACACGATTAAACATCGATCAGAAAAAAATATTCACTGCATTACTATCAACAATTGATATCAATGAAGGGAGATTGTTTTTCATTGATGCCCCAGGAGGTACAGGAAAAAACATTTTTAAACAATCTGCTTTAAAAAAAAGTGAGATTTACAGGAAAAATTGCGTTAGCTGTTGCGTCATCCGGCATTGCCGCTACTCTTTCGAAAGGAGGCCGAACCGCATATTCTACATTCAAGCTCCCACTGAAAATCGACACCGATGATAATAACAGCGTCTGTAGTGTTTCTAAACAAAGCAATGCAGGAAAATTGATGCGTGACTGCTCATTCATAGTCTGGGACGATGTTACCATGTCAAACAAGACGTCATTTGAAGCACTACCAGTTGTAACTCGAGGAACACGTGCTGACGAAATAAATGCTTCCCTAAAAAGATCCAACCTTTGGCCACATGTCAATAAATTAGAGCTTAAAACTAATATGAGGGTTTCGTTATCTTCACGTGAGAACAGACTATTTCCAGAGTTAACACAAATTGAGGGACGGATTGACCTAGTAAACCTTTTGTGTTATGATAGACAACATCCAAGAGTTAGTCAACAATGTCTATCCTGACATTGATAACAGAAGTTATAAGACAATATCTTGGTTTAAAGAAAGAGCGATTCTGTCACCAACTAACGAATAAGTAGATAAGGTAAATATCTTGATTCTTTCAAATATTGATGCCCCGGCGAAAATATACTACTCGGTCGATAATGTGCTCGATTTGGAAGAATTTCTAAACTTTTGAACCCGTATGAGGGAGTCCCCCTCAGAAAATGGTGTTGAAAGTAGGTTGTCCTGTGATTTTATTAAGAAATCTGAATACAGCTAAAAATTCCACTTGCACGCGTTTGCTGATAAAATCACTGAAAACTTTCATAATAGAGTGCACAATACTCACAGGATGTGGTACCGGAGAAGATGTATTGATTCCCCGAATCCCTCTGATACCATCGGATTTACCCTTCAAATTTAAACGTTTACAGTTTCCGATAAAGACATCTTTTGCAATTACCATTAATAAATCGCAGGGTCAGACCTTCAACTCTGCAGGCTTAGATTTGAGCATTGACTGTTTTTCACCTAGCCAACTGTATGTCGCTCTTTCAAGAGTAACCTCTAAAGAAAACATGTTTGCATTGTCCAATGACAAGAAAGCTGTGAACGTTATATGTAAGGACATCATGTAATATATAAATTGTTGTAAAAATGTAATAAATAGGTAAAAATGTAGTTTATGTATGAATTTAGATATTCCAAAGACAGTAGGAAATCTTCATGGTATAGGGAAAGAGGAATTGTTTTACTCCAAATTTAACGTGTGCGGGCCACAGGCAGTAATGAGGCGAAAGCTCTGTGCAAAGTGGGCGCCTCTAACAAAAACAACGAATTGCTGATCGCCCTGGGTGCTCATTTCGCATCTTTCCAACTTAGCAAATCTCTTTTCAACGGTTATTTTCCCTGGTGTAGAGCTCAAACTTAACAGTATTTTTCACTTAAAAAGCAATGCTTTATTAACACACAAAATGCTGTTTGATCAATTTTTTTGTAAACTAAAACAAGTTGCTTCATAAAAATGCTATATTTAATTAACTAATAGTTATAATCTAACTAATAGAAATTATATAGATGGTAGTACTAGTATTATTTATGTGTCAGCGATAGTAAAGCGTGGACGGATACTCTGGTTTCAGAATAAGACGAAAATTTCGTTTCGAATTCCCCAAAGAACATTCATAGAGCAAAGGGGATGGATTTTGGTTTAAAAAAAGTTTTATTTCCAAATGAAAATTCGCAATTTTAGAGTTCAGCTTTCACCGAGAAATTTAGTACCAACGCTAAAGCACGATGACATCAACGTATACGTATACGCACGAATTATATCCTTTACTGAATTTAATAAGGATATTTCCAATTAAAAGTAACTTTTGGAATATTAAGTGATACATTTAGTGAATAATTAGGTTCCAGTTGAATCATCCAACAAGGTAAAGATCCAGAGCATAGGGTGCAAATTATTAAGGATTGGATGCTTTATGATGGTCCCAGAAAATTAACAATACCATCTCAAGGCTCTGTTTTGAATATTATTGAATATATCACGGAAGTTTTTCAGTAAGGGATTAAAAAAACAGATTTTTAACACTGTTATAATTAAAGAACTTGGTATAGCATTACATCTGCAGTTGCCAAATTTAGTAGAATCGATATCAAAGCGGTTATAGATGCCAACTTGGGCCAAACTTAAACCCAAAATTCCGTTATAGCTAGAATTAAGAAAATTTATCGAATGTTATTTTTGTACTGTATGTGGCATTTTGTAGATATGTAAACTCTTCTCAACGCAACTTTTGCTTTTTTCTTCCATAACTTTGCTTGTGTTTATGTTAATTTAGATATGAATTTTTTTAGAATATGGCACTAGGATTTCGGGGAGAAAATGGATATGAACGGATAGAGGAGGTCCTCCAAAGTTTACATACACCTAGTTCTCTTCAATTACGACACGTTTATTTGTTATAAAATTAAAAATTTTATGGTTTTTTTCTATCCATTTCAAAAGATGTACATATATTTACATAACATTAAATTTAGCACATCAAAATATATTTTTTTTTTTTACACAAATAAAAAAAATGAATGCTAAAGCTTAAAATGGGCATAATTTATATCAAAAAAGTTTACGTACACTAATGATTATTTATATACATAAATCAAAAGTAATTACACTAGTTTTAGCGGTTTTTGACCTACATTTTGTTGCTATTATTGTCCCTAGACATCGATGTATGCTCCCACTCAATTTCTAGTATTATTTCCGGATATTTTGACCCACTAAGTCCATCATCCAGCTTTTTGGCCTTATTTTGATGAAATTCTATATTTTCGAATACGATTTTTCAAAAAGTTCCAGATATTTAGAATGTATGGTGATTGCGGGACCTATGGAGTTATTTTTAATTCCATAACAACCCTGCACGTACAAGATAATGCGGGTGTTTTGGGTCGTTATCCTGCTGTAAATAGAAGTGGCCGCTATTAACAGCCGATTTAAGCACACTTAAAATTTAATTTTTTTTTTAAATGTTCAGATACATATGCTTATTCACTTTTTTACGAATAAAGTCCAAATATCCAACCTCAGACGATATCATATACCCCCAAACCATAACATTACCCCATTTATTATTAAATAGTGTAAAAATTGCTTTAATTCCATATTGAACTTTAGTTGAAAATAATTTATTCATACAATAAGAAAATGGTTGCAAAGAAGCAAAACATTAAACAAAACAGTAGGTCGTCAATACAAAATTCAATATCGTATGATGAGTAATGTAAAATCTTTCAGAATTTTCATTATTTTGATAAGTCCCGGAGTTGAATCGGCGAGGGTTATTGTTTTTTTAAGCGCGGCCGAAGGCAGCCTATGCGAAGAGATGTTCAACGCGAATGAACTGAGCACGCCCAGATGATGGTCCGACCAGGGTTACTTTTTTGAAGCGCGGTCGAAACCCGCCAACGCAAAAAGGATTCCAACGCGAAAGAACTGAGCACGTCAAGGTGGTGGTCCGACCAGAGTTACTTTTTCGAAACGCGACCGAAATCCCCCAACACAAAATAGAGTTCACCGACCAGGGTTATTTTTTTGAAGAGCGGCCTAAGGCCGCCAACGCAAATAGAAGTTCAACGCGTATGAACTGAGCACGCCTAGGTGTTGGTCCGACCAGGGTTATTCTTTTGAAGCAATGCAGAAAAGAATTCCATGTGAAAAACTAATATGTTACTTTTTTTCTGTCATTTGGGTATGTATTATTATTTGTTTTCTTCATTTCTTTTGGTTCGTCTGTAACATATGTAAGTACGTAAGGTAACACTGATTATTAGTTAGAATGCAACCCTTTTGTCATTGTGTGAACAAATATAATTGAATATAAGTTATTTTTGTACTATTTAATATGAAATAAATGGTTAGAAACGATTTAGTGAAGTGTTAGTGGATTTAAAAGTTAAAAATATGTGTAAAACTCATTATGTAATATATAAAAATAAGTAGGGTTTTCCGTCCTGACGCTGTAACTCCAGAACGAATGAACCGATTTCCTCGGCTTTGCATTCGTTGGAAAGGTCTCGAGGTCCGTGAGGTTTATAGTAAAGAAAATTCAGGAAGAATTTCAACATAAAAGCGGGAAAATCTTATTTTACATACAGCGCCATCTCTGATACATAGCATGTACTACAAGCAAATAATTTAAGAAGATGGCGCCGGTGCGTGATACATTGTTTACCAGCTACTCATTGTTCTCTGCTCAGTTAATTTCATGTGAAATTGTGAAAAAATATAAAAATAAGGTATTCGTTTCCTATCACTTCAATTGGAAAAAATCAAATTGTGAAAATGTTCATTTAATTTCTACAGCAGGCATTTCTCATTAAGGAGGTAAGTTGAACTGTGTAAATTATGTGGATCGTGCATTTGAGGTTAAATTCACCAATCTGTCCATAGTCCAAAATGCATGCCTAAAGGACGACGTGCGAACATCGGCCGTCGCACAAGACATGCAAGCCAGCAACAAGTTTATTCACAGAGCTTAAGCGAAGAAAGACAAAATTCATCAAGAGAAAATGCCCGATTGAGACAACGCGTGAGGACACGAAGATCATTGGCATCATACAATCGCTTGGCATTCCAATATGATCCCACTGCGAACAACAGTGATGACGAAAATTTAGATATTGGACAAATGACGACTATATGCCGATATTGCAATGCTTTGAAGTTCAAAAGAGAAACGGATGGATTGTGCTGCGCAAGTGGAAAAGTCAAACCATCCGGATCTATTACTTACACCACCACAGCCACTGAAACCATTGTTTGATGGAAGTGATCCCGATTCTAGCCATTTTCTTCAACACATCCTTGAATAAAATAACTGCTTTCGCATGACTTCCTTTGGAGCTAATATCATTCGAGAAGACGGATTCATGCCGACTTGCAAGGTTAGCGATCACTCACACCAACACAATGAATTGCAACACATAACAACTACATATACACCACACACTACACCATCACATGATCAGAAGTTACACCGTATTCTTCAACAAATGATTGTTTGCAATTACAGATACAAGGACAAATATATCATATGCACGGTTCAATGGTGCCAAGACCAGATGAACCGCATCAATTTCTGCAAATATATTTCATTTCGTCGATGGTGGATCAGCTGAATGTGCGGTGCAATATACAGGAAACACAACAGTTAAAGAGACGAATTATTGAACAGTTACAAGCATTTTTTCACACTAATAATGATGTGGTTAATATGTTCAAAACAGCATTGGAACGAATGCCATCGGATACGCACAAATTTGTCATAAGAGCGGATTGTACCCCAACAGGTGAACATGTGCGAAGATTCAATGCACCAACCGTTAATGATTTTGCTGCAATTATTGTTGGCGATCCAACTAAATCGCGAGACATTGTCGTTCAGCGAAGAAGCAATATCATGCATCGTGTAAACGAGACACATCTTTTGTACGATGCGTTACAATATCCAAACATTTATTGGCAAGGGCAGGACGGATACGACATCACGTTGACGATGGTCGATCCAATTACAGGTACAATATTCACACACTTACTATTGCTATTATTGGTTTCCATTAACAATTCATTTAATTTTGCATTTTCAGGCGTATCAACGAATAAAAATCTAAGCGCAATGAATTACTATACATATCGTATGATGATTCGTACAAATGAGGAGAATGTCATTCTGAAGTGCCGTCGGCTATTCCAGCAATTCGCTGTCGACATGTATGTCAAAGTTGAGACCGAACGTTTAGCGTTCATCCGATTCAATCAGGCAAAGCTACGATCTGAGGACTATATACACTTGCGTGATGCTATTCATTCAGATGGTGATGTTCAGAATATTGGACTTATGACGATTCTCCCATAATCTTATATCGGACCACGACACATGCACGAATACGCTCAAGACGCTATGACGTACGTGCGAAATTATGAAACTCCGGATTTATTTATTACGTTAACATGCAATCCGAAGTGGACGGAAATTGAACGTGAGTTGGAACCGGGCCAAAAACCGCAAGATCGCCATGACATAATCGCCAGGGTATTTCAGCAAAATCTAAAGGTTATGATGGATTTGCTGAAATGTAATTTTTCCTTTTCAAATATAAAACAAAAAAAAAATTGTCTTCATCTTTTAATCACCAAACGAAATGTTACATAAAACGAAACAATTTGGTGGCGAAACGGAAACGGGTTTTCTAGTACTAAAATAAATTTAAATATCTTAAAAACCACAAGTCAGCGGCAACTATATAAATATATTTTCTTGATCTAGAGGACCTCTTCTATCCGTACATACCCATTTTAACCCCGAAATCGGGGGATGCAGTTCCAAAATTTATTAATTTAAAAATCACTTAGCACACTCATTGTTTAGGTTACATTGTTTACAATTATGAGGAAAACGAGCGTTGCCACATCTTAAACAACAAATATGAAGGATTGTTTAACGATAGCGTTTTCTTAGTTTGTATTTTCGCGTGATTCTTTTTTCTGTTATAACTATAAAAAAATTCTTTTCAACATTTATTAAGCTTTAATTGAGAGTTAGGCGTTAGCGGCCTAAACAAATAACCCTGGTCGAGCCAATACCCGGGGTAACGTAAGTATTTTATTATTTTGTTACGCAATATTATTATATAATATTATTTATTTGTTTATTAAAGTTAAATAACAAAATATCCATATGCATGGAAAGATAATTTTTACTCATTTTAATTTGAAATATAATTGGCACGATTCCGTTTACTATGGCGGTCAGGTAAAAAACACGAAATTCGGTATAAATATCCCCTTTATATGGATAGGAGAGCTTCTCCAGAGGAGGAATGTGCAAAAATAATGTTGCTAACATTTATATTTTTTTTAAATATTTCCCATTAAAAATCCATAAATGTTGTATTAATAACACTTAGTATTTCACAATGTTTCACTAAATTTTTCGGCACGATTCCGTTTACTTTGGCGGAGGGGTAAAAAAAACCGAGTATCAGTATAAATGGGGTATTTGCGGATAGGGGAGATTCTCCAGAGGTGGAATATGCAATATTGTAAAAATAACTTATATTTTTTAAAATATTCCCATTTAAAAATTCAAAAATTTGCACTAAAAACCCATGGTATTTCTCTATGTTTCACTAATTTTTTTTACATTTTTCACTTGGTATATTCAAATACACATTCTAAACATTGAAATAAGTTCACATTTCACTTGTATTTGGTTATATATTACCTAAATTTATTAATTTAAAAATCACTTAGCACACTAATCGTTGAAAAGGTAGATTAGATTGTTTACAATTATAAGGAAAATGAGCGTTGCCACATCTTTCTTTACGATTATTCTTTCTTTGATATTTTGCGTAATTCTTTTTTCTATATTAACTATAAAAAAAAATACTTTCCAACATTTTTCAAGTTAAAATTGAGTTGTGAAAACTTTTCCATATACATATGTATATGTATAATATGTGATTTATATTCAATAAACACAAATAAAATCTATGATAATATTATAAAATTTATATCATATCGGGTTGACTAAAGTACTTTCGCGTAGTACTCATTTCTACGATGGCGACCTTCGGCCGCGCTTAAAAAAAGTAACCTTCTTCGGGCGAATACCCGGGGTGACCGAAGTACTTTCGCGAAGTACTCTTTTTTGCGTTGGCGGCCTTTGGACGTGCTCTAAACAAATATCCCTGGTCGAGCAAATACCCGGGTGACCGAAGTACTTTTGCGTAGTACTCCTTTTTGCGTTGGCGGCCTTTGGCCGCGCTTAAAAAAAATAACCCTGGTCGAACGAATACCCGGGGTGACCGAAGTACTTTCGCGTAGTACTCCTTTTTGCGTTGGCGGCCTTTGGACGTGCTCTAAACAAATATCCCTGGTCGAGCAAATACCCGGGTGACCGAAGTACTTTTGCGTAGTACTCCTTTTTGCGTTGGCGGCCTTCGGCCGCGTTCTAAAAGAATAACCCTGATAGAGCGAATACCCGGGGTGACCGAAGTACTTTCGCGTAGTACTCCTTTTTGCGTTGGGGCCTTCGGCCGCGCTTTAAAAAAATAACCCTGGTCGAGCAAATACCCGGTGTTGACTCACTTTTTACGCGTAAAATATGACATGTTTTAGTTTAACTGTATTTAGAATATCACACCGTTTATTTGTTGTTGTTTTTAAGCTTTTGTTCTTTTAGTATTAAATAAATCTTTATGTTTGTATAATTAGAATTGATGTGTTTTTCAATTTCAGCTTGTAATTATACCAAAACCAAACTTTCCATAGGTGTTGCCTCACTTTTGACGCTCATAGCATATTTATTAATTTAAAAATCACTTCGCGCACCATCGTTAAAAAGGTTAGATTGTTTACAATTATGAGGAAAACGAGTGTTGCCACATCTTCAACACCAAATATGCCGAATTTTCAACGATTTTTCTTTGTTTGCATTTTCGCGTGATTCTTTTTTCTATGTTAACTACTAGCTGACCCCGCAGCCGTTGTCCTGCGTGAAATTATGTGTTTTGAAATGAAAAGAAAGTTGAATTTAAATTGTGTTGATTTTATATGCGATTTTCTACATTTTTTTCAATGTAACGCAGGTTTTCCAACTCGTGAGCACGTCACGTATATCTGGCCGAGTAAAAAACATAGCATTTCCAAATTTGTGCAACACACTATGCGACTATCCTTGTGTCCTGTTGATTGGAATTTGACTTTGAATTTTCCAGTTTAGGTCAACAACATCGGTATTTTTGGCAGCTAAAATTGCTCGTTTACTCAAGGAATCGTAGTAATTTTGCCAATGTTCGGATAAACATGACGATGAGTTCATCTTTCGTTGAAGTGAATTGACAAAAGGCTGCTGAATTGATATCAAGCCACTGGAAGTATCAACCGGAATTTGCCTATTTTCAATACTTAGCGAATACGATGTAAATTGTTTTCGTATTCCATAATTGATGCGAATTTGAAGGCTGATATGTCGAAATGATCATCGCGAAAAGTGTACGAACTTCAGTGGCAGGCGAAGTAGCTATCGAATCGTCTATCGTTTGATTCCATTGATTATCATGTTCCAGGAATTGTAATTGCTGGCTTGCTTCTCAAAAAGTTGCACACACCGTACCATTCACAGTACGCAATGACTCAAATGAAGTTGAACCGCGTACATTAATCAATAGCAACCGAAGGTAGAAGAAATCGTCGTTTTTCGGGTGGATTGTGTAAATTTGTCTTAATGCATTAGTTGAGAACACACCTGGATGTCCATCTACTGGTTGGCCTTGCTTTCTGTGTAACTATTTCTTCGACGATACATTCCATGTATAATATCAAGGCATTTCCGAATAGAGCAATGTTGTCGCATAAAAAAACACTGACGAAAGTAGAGAAAAATCTCATCAATATTAATTTTGTTGCTGGCGGTGTTTCCACTGGCAGTACTGTATTCTCTGGGTTGAAATATACTCTTTGGCCATTCTCCAAATAAACTACGAGACGAACAACAGTCGGAAAGCGTTCATGAATTGCAAAAGTAAATATCCAACAAAGCGTTGTATTGCAATGCTGCTTTCTTTGGTGACGTACTTACAAAAGTATTTTATCGATTTCACCAAACTGCAATTCTCAACCTTGATATGAGTTTTGAATGCGTTGTCAACTTTTATATTCACTCCTCTAAATTGAATATTTTGAATATTATGCCATTGTCGTCTGGTGAGCGACGCCGATAGAGTGAATATCTATCATTTCCAGTTTGTGTTTCCGAAAGAAAATCACGTGGATAGTGTTTCGTGCATTTATTGTCAGACATACAAGCCGAAATGGGATTGTGGCGGTTTTTATCACTTCGTATAATACTGGGGTCGGCTTTAGTATACCATCGCACGATTTCAGGGTTAAAAGTGGTATGGTTGGATAGGGCTGATGCTCCAGATTAAGAAAATATATAATTATAGCCGCCGCAAACTTATAGTTTTTGAGATATTTGTATTTAAAGTTGAAAATTTCGCAAATTTAATTTTGCAATTTCTCGATTTATGGTAACTTGTTCTTTCATATTATGCACTTTTTCACTACACTTCACTACAATATTTCCACATATTTATTTTTCATTAATATTTTAGATATTTGCTTAAAATAAGCATTTTATATTTTACATAAATATTATTTCACGCACAATAACAATAAGTGTTCCGTGTTGTCAAATAATAAGTATTGTCATATCTACACATTTATGAAACGAATAAAAAATGGGTTTATACCCCAAATACATAAATCATTACCCTTTTCTTGATATATCTTGAGTAAAAAGCAAAACGGAGTTTTACTCGAAAAAAACCTGGCACACCCTGGTGCTGTCACACCCTGGTGTTGGATCGGCCAGTGTTATTTTTTTGAAGCGCGGCCGAAGGCGATTTAACCCCGTTTGCATCGGTGAGTGTTAGTTTGTGTTCGTCAACGTTGGAGCAACGCCTTTCAGCAGGGTTGCTCCGTATCCTCCTGACTCGTCGAGTCCAACCCGGGCCCGGAGGAGTTTTTCTGCTGCTTATGCGCAAAAAGGCTCCATCCAAACTCCACTTCGGTCAGGTGTAATTCATGCAATGGATTGAGCCATCTTAAGACCTGCTCAGGCCTTAAGACTCACATTGCGTGAACCACGAGTTACGCAGCCCCATGTTGCGTACGCAATACTGCGACACCAGCCTCTACGCCTGTGCAATCTGCACATTGTTCGCGCGCTGCGCCGCCGCTCACCTCGAGTGGCCAACAGAGGACCTCCACGGTTCCCAGAAGCTCAAACAGGCAACATAGATCCCACTCTGACTTACCACCCCCCAGAGTTATGAACACCGGTAATAGCTCGCCCGATATTACCATTACTAGCGGTGGTCTGATAAACAGCATAACCTGGCGAACTATGCTAACTCTCGAATCAGACCATCTGCCCATAATTATCTCGCTCGAGAAACCCCCCGATCTCGTTTCTGTGGACAACCGTACCTTTATTAACTTTAATAAAGTTAATTGGGTCGGCTTCACAGAATTTACTGAGAGCACCTTCAACGCTCTACCCATTCCTACGGACGCATCCGTTGGCGAACGTAGATTCCGCTCGCTTCACCCCGGCTGGAAGAATAGCGGAAATCCGCCCCAATTTCCCAGCCGAAGCAGCCGTTTTAGCTAATGAGCGCTATGCCGATCGCGGGGATACCCGAATAAGGGATCTCAATTTGGAGATTTAGCGTATGGTAAACTACTACTGTTTAATTTTTACATCTCGAAACTCCCGAAGCCACCAGAGGGGGTTTCCATAACTTCGTACGCAGATGATTGTACGATATTGACGTCGCGCAATGGAATCGATGGCATGTGTTCGAAGGTAAACAATTACCTCTCTCGTTTCCTCAGTGCACGGAAGCTCACACTTTCCCCCACCAAATTAACAGCGACCACTTTTACGAACTGGACATAGGAGTATAGACTTGAACTTAATATTGAAGTCGATGGCGTAAAAATTCCGACTGTAAATAATCCTAAGATTTCAGGTGAAACTTTCGATAGTCTATGCTCCTTCACTCCCCTGGATGCAGTTGTACGCAGATGAGGAAACTTCAGACCTGCCAGAATACTGCACTCCGGAGCACGACGGGATGCCTTTTGATGTCTCCTATTTGACGTCTCTCTGTGTAGGTGAGACGCTTATGCTCCCGGTTAAGGAACATAATGAACTCCTCTCCAAGCAGTTCCTGCTGGGATGTTTTCGCAGAAACCACCCTTCCAGCCACCTGCTTGGAGCGGAACCGCCTCCTAGGAGCATCAAGAGGTCTTTCCTTGACTACGTCGATGACGCCGACCGGACTTCGGACGCAACTGACTTCCGACAGGTACTGACCGCCATTCACAGTGGAGCCATCAACACCTTCACCGACTCCCTTCCCGTGAATGGCGTTCTTGGAGTCAAACCACCACCTAACGCAGACAAAGAACTCGAGTTGCCGCGAGAAACACGAGTGATCCTAGCGCACCTTCGTTCTAGATATTGTAGCACGTTAAACTCTTACCTATCCAGAATCGACCCAGACATACCCAACGTATGTCCTGCATGCAACGAGTCTCCGCATGACACTGACCACCTCTTTGCATGCCCTACCAACCCCACTCATCTAACACTTCGTTCCCTTTGGTCCGACCCCGTCGAAACAGCACGTTTCCTGGGCCTCCCGTTAGATGATGTCGATGGCAACATAGATAACCCTCACCATCCGAACGGGGACTGATAAACCGTTAAAACAACAACAACAACAGCCCCCAACGCAAAAAAAGTTTTACTCAAAAAAAAAAAAAAACCTGACACACCCTGCTGTTGGCACACCCCGGTGTTGGATCGGCCAGGGTTATTTTTTTCTCATTTGCCACTCAACAGAGTACATCTAGCATCTTACAGCACCACATATTCGTTGCTTCAAGATAGAGTCCATTAAACATCGTAACTGTTGTTTGAAAAGTCGTGCTGTGACATCGTGACGATCGCTTGCTGATTGACCGCGAACCATAATTCCGTCATCGCATCCTGGGAGTACTCGTTCATGTGCCTTGGGAACGCCGACCGATATTAGCGCGACCTCTTAGTGGCATCGTAACAAATTTCAATCTGTAATTGATCACTTTATGTGAAAAACACAACGAAAAAATAATAATTTTCAATAATTTTTCTTTTGAATGCCGGAATAAAGAAAATAAACGACAAATTTGAACGATTCAAATTGAAAACAAAACAAAAAAATTTAAAAAAATGTGTATGAAAAAAAGTTACTTTTTGGAATTTTCCAATTTTCCCACTTTCCTCACGAAAAGTTTTTTTTTCTAAACCTTCCCAGATCCACAGCGAACAGCGATTACTTTTTTTATTATAGATATAAATACATATGTTTTTGTTATTTTTTGGGTTTTTTCTTTTTAGTTTCGCGACGGCTTTTAGTATATGTTTAGTATATGTTTTATGTATTATGTGTATAAATATTCTGTTTTATACTTTTTGCACTTTCACTTTTGTTTTTTCTTTTTTAAATACAATGCCCTAACTAAATTCATTTGTAGCTGCGCTATACTTATGAATTTGGTTTTCACCTTTTTTGTTTTTTGGCACTGCACTTTTAATATAAATATGAGTCACTTCACCTGAACTGAATCATGCCAAATACACTTAAAATTAATAATTTTATTATTATTGCAATATAATTGTAAACGTTACTACTACACTTGATACATAAACAATAATGATGCCCAAAAACTGTGTTGGGAGTGGGAAAAGTCTTATTGTGTGAGTGAGACAGGAGACCGGCTTCAGTCTATGGTATAGTGTGGCATTTCACTCACCAATAAAGGCGCGATAATTTTTAAGAATCTAAGATTGGTAACGCTAAGGATATATCAGGATTAAACTTTAATATTAAAAATTAGTGTTTATTTTCTTAAAAAAATTTTAGATTTTTAATCGAAGTATAGTTAAAAACAATATAATTAATCAGTTATCGAGCGGGATGAAAAATGATTAACTTACTAAAATGGATATAAAAAAAGGGGCTGGTGATAAGAAAGTAAAACTTTAGGGTTGTATGTATTTTTTAATGCCACATTATTAAAAAATAAAAACATAAAATTTCTTTCAAAAATTAAAAAATAATAATTTAAGGGTCATCAACCCTTATCGCTTAGGGGTATGGAAAATAGATACATAGTAGCCGATCCTCATTCGATCCACCATTTTCTTATTGTATGAATAAATGGAGGCTGCGATTTAGAATAGCATCCCCGGATTTCGGGGTTAAAATGGGTATGAACGGATAGAGGAGGTCCTCCAGATCAAGAATATATGTATATACATATAGTTACCGCCGACTTATGGTTTTTGAGATATTTGCATTTAAAGTTCAAAAAATCAACTGTTTAAAATGCGTGTTTCTCCAATTCATAATGCATTTTACACTTATATTTTATACTTTTATATTCACTAACACTTCACTAATTCATTTCTAATCATTTATTTTATATTAAATTGTGCAAAAATAACTTTAATTCCATATCAAACTTTAGTTAAAATCCATTTATTCATAAAATAAGAAAATGATTGTAAACCAAGAATGATAGAGAAAGTTTCTATCATTCTTGGTTGTAAACAAGCAAAAAAACCAGTGTTAGCATATTTTATAATGGAATAAAAATAAGAGAAAAGAAAGATTATGACGTCATAACTTATGGTTATTTTTTTGAAGCGTGGCCGAACTTGACACACCCTATTAGCAGGTAATAAACAGATTTTTTGCGATAGACAACTGCAAACATCCTTTTTTTGCGTATAATCTATTTTCTTTATTTCTTTTAGTTCATTTATAAAAGATGTCGATAAGACAACACTGATTATTTGACAGACTGCAGCTTTTTACTTGTCAAATAAATAGATTGGAACAATAACTTTAATATTGAATTAAAACTTTTAACTATATAATGTAAAAAATTGTGTATAAACGATTTAATGAAGTGTTAGTAAAAATAAAAAAATATAAGTGTAAAATTAATTTTAAATCCACAAAATACGTAATTCAAATAGTAGTAATTTTCAACTTTAAACTCAAATATCAAATATCGAAAACTATTGGTTTCCTTCGGCTATAACTATATATATTCTTGATCTGAAGAACCTCCTCTATCCGTTCATACCAATTTTATGGTGCTATTCTAAAATTTACCCTACGCGTTTGCGGTACCTATAACCACATACATACATATATTATTAGTTAGGAGTGGAAGAATTTAGTATACCGTTGCAGGATTTCTGGGATAAAAAGGATATGGTCGGATAGAGGAGATTATCCTGATCAAGGATATAGGTATATAGTTATAGCCGCAGGAAGCTTATAGTTTTCGTGATATTCGCGCTTAAAGTTGCAAATTTGCAATATTTTAATTACATATTTTCCATATATAAAATTAATTTCGCACTTATATTTTTCACTTTTATATCCACTAGCACTTCACTAATTCGTTTGTAAACGTTTATTTTAAATTACATATTAGAAAAACAGTTTTAATACAACTTTTAACTTAATGTTAAAATTTATTTAAATTAAAATAATGAAAGAGCTACAAACTGTCAAATAATCAGTGTTACCTTATCGACATCATTTGTAAAATAACTAAAAGAAATAAAGTAAACAGATTATACCCCAAATACGAGAATCAACAACCTATAAAAAAAATAACCCTGGTCGGTCCAACACCGGGGTGTAACAATTTTTTTCGCGTAGAACTCCTTTTTGCGTGGGCGCGCTTAAAAAACAATGGGTCGGTTTTAGTATACCATCCCACGATTTCAGGGTTAAAAAGTGGATGGTTGGATAGGGCTGATGCTCCAGATTAAGAAAATATATAATTATAGCCTCCGCAAAATTATAGTTTTCGAGATATATGCATTTGAAGTTAAAAATTTCGCAAATTTAATTTTGCAATTTCTTGATTTATAGCAAGTTTTTCTTTCATATTATGCGCTTTTTATAGACTTACACTTCACTACAATATTTCTACATGTTTATTTTTTATTAATAATTTAGATATTTGCTTAAAATAAGCATTTTATATTTTACATAAATACTAGAGGACCCGCCCACGTTTTACTGTGGCTGATACATACTTAGGTAGTACTACTAATACCATCTATATGATTTCTATTGGTTAGATTATAAGTATTAGTTAAGGAATAATCGCATTTTTGGTGAAGCAACTTGTGTTAGTTTACAAATAAGTGAATCAAAAAGCATTTCGTGCGTTAAGAAAGAATTGGTTTTTGGCGTAAAAATACTACTGAATTTGGGCTGTGCATCAGTGAAATCAATCGAGTCCAATCGATTTTCAGCCTAGTAGACTGCATATTAAGAAACGGTTCTCAAGCTCAAGAAAGACAAAGCTGGCAAAGTTATGGCATCGAATGATAAATGAGCCAGTTTTAATTGAGAACCAATTGTGCAGCGTTGATTTAATTCACGATTTTTATCTCCGATGAAATATATTTGTAAAAATTGATGGTTAGCGTCAGGGAGCGATAACAATGAACCCGCTAGGTGATAAATTTGACCTTGGATCTGTAATATGTATGCAATGTTATAGGAATAAATTTTTCCCTATTCATTGAAAAAACCATCAAATATTCCATGCAATCACCTTAAATGTCGGCATAAATTGATCTCTTATAATTTTTGTAGCGCCGAAAGAAGTCATTTGAAAAGACGAATTGTACTCTTGTATATGATTTAAAAAATGTTTCGATTCTGGTGATGTCTCAAAAATTAATGATTGTAATGGTTCAGGAGGCGGTTCAAATTCCGGCAATTTTACTTTCCCGTTAGCGCAACACATTCCAGCCGTTTCTCCCGAGAATTTAGCCGCTTCACAATGTGGGCATATAACATCCATCATTCCATTATATCCATGTACATTATAGTCGATTGAAGGGTCGTAATCAAATGCAGCACGGAACATATCTTCCAAAACACGACGTCGTATTCACGTAGGTCTTGCTGAATTTCTTGCATGATGAGCTTCTTCAAATCTATTTCGTGGACGTCGCACTGCAGTTTGTGATACTCTTTGTGACAACACGCCCCGAACATTTCGAGTACGTCGACCTATGTTTGATTTTGGAAGTGCCGGCACTTTCTTTAAAATAATTTCTTATATGATCACTTCGTTTGAAACACACATAAAGAGTTTTCACTGAATAATTTTCAATAAATATTCTTTTAAAGAGCCGGAATAAAAAAGCAAGCGACCGAAATTGAACGATTCAAATAATTTACAAATCAAAATATTGAAAAACAAAACAAAAAGGAATTGTATGAAAAGTCACTTTTTGGAAATTTCCAATTTTTCGACTTTTCCTTATGAAAAGTATATGGTTTTTTTATATCTAACCCTTTCCAGATCCACAGCGAACACTTTCTGATTTCATGAAGATTGGTTCCGCCGTTCTCGAGCGTTAGCGTTACTAACAAACAAACAATCATTTTTACTTACATACATATGTATGTATGTAGGTACATATGTATGTATATACATATGTACATCCAAAATAAAACGTTTGTATGGGAAAAAGAAAAGGGCTGTTTTTAGGGGTTTTCCGGCAACTTTCGTAATTTTTTCTTACATAAGAACCTTCTCCTAATAATAACAAATACAACAAAAAAAATCAGCCAAATCGGTTCAGCCGTTTATGAGTGATGAAATTACAAAGAAAGTGGCATTGATTTTTATATATATAGATTATTACACGCACAATAACAATAAGTCTTCCGTGTTGTCAAATAATAAGTATTGCCATACATAAATCATTAGCCCTTTTCTTGCTATAGTATGAGTAAAAAGCAAAAAAGAAGTTTTACTGGAAAAAAAACCTGACACACCCCGGTGTTCGGTCAGGGTTATTTTTTTGAAGCGCGGCCGAAGCTCGCCAACGCAAAAAGGAGTTTTACTCGAAAAAAAACCTGACAAACGCCCGGTGTTAGATCGGCCAGGGTTATTTTTTTCCTGCATTTGAGTTTTTTTTTATTTATTTTTATTGTTTTCAATCATTTGGGATATGGTAACACTTATTTGGCAACACACAACACTAATTGTTATTGTGTGTGTAATAATATTTATGTAAAAGGGAAGAATTTAGTATACCGTTCCAGGATTTCAAGGATAAATAGGATATGGTCGGATAGAGGAGATTATCCTGATCAAGGATATATATGGTTATAGCAGCGGGAAGCTTATAGTTTAAGAGATATTCGCGTTTAAAATTTAAAATTTGCAATATTTTAATAACATTTTTTCTATATTTAAAATTAATTTTGCACTTATATTTTTAAATTTTATATACACTAACACATCACTAATTCGTTTTTACACATTTATTTTATATAATATATTGCAAAAATTTAAAAATACATTTGTCAAATAATAAGTGTTACCTTATCGACATCATTTCTAATAGAGTGAACAGATTATACTTCGGGAATCAACAACCTATAAAAAAAAAATAAACCTAGTCAGCCCAACACTGGGGTGTATTACATTTTTTCGGTAGAACTCCTTTTTGCGTGGGCGGCCTTCGTCAATACCATTTATTTACTAGTATGCAACCCTATTCTTATTGTGCATATGCAGAGAATTGTAACTAAAATAAAATAATTAAAATAAAGCTTTATTTACAACAAATATTAAAAAATTAATATACAGAAACGTTATAACGAAGTGTTACTAAGTGAAAAATGCATAATATAAATGAAAAAAGTTATTCACAATATACAAATTATCAATTAAAAAGTTGTAAATTTTTTAACTTTAAATGCAAATATCTTTAAAACTATAAGTCAGCGGCAACTATATTTATATATTTTCGTGATCTGGAGACCGTCACCTTTCCAGTGATATCCCCCCAAAATCCGAGGATGCTATTCTACCGTGCCTACTTCTTTCCTCACTGATAGAAATTGAATGCTGCATAAAAAAACTGAAAAAATAGAGGATACTATTGACATGCACAAATGCAATTGCAGTTTTCATTCTGTTAAAAAGGCTAATCCAACCGACATTTTGGCACAATTCCGATTTCTTTGGCGCCGCGACTTGAAGGTACCGTTGGAAAGAGGAAGTCCTCCTGATTAAAAAATAAGTATGAAAAATGAATTGAAAACAATGCGTGTAATAATATTTATGTAAAATATAAAATGCTTATTTTAAGCAAACATCTTAAATATTAATAAAAAATAAATATGTAGAAATATTGTAGTGAATTGTAAGTGTATAAAGAGTGCATAATACGGAAGAAAAACTAACCATAAGTCGAGAAATTGCAAAATTAAATTTGCAAAATTTTCAACTTTAAATATCTCGAAAACTATAAGTTCGCGGCGGCAATAATGATATATTTTCTTAATCTGGAGCATCAGCACTATCCAACCATATCACTTTTAACCCTGAAATCGTGGGATGGTATACTAAAGCCGACCCCTATAATCTTTTAAATAAATCCACATTTTACGCTTTTAGCAGGTTTTTTATTTAAAAAAAATCTTTATTTTAAAAATTAAGTTTTACACTCGTTTGAACCTCATTTGTTTACCAAAAATTACGAAGAAATGGAGCGCTGCCATGTGATGACAAGGCAATTCGCTGAAATTCCTCTTTTTCGCAAAAATTCCTCTATTCATGCATATGGATATTTTCTTTTTTAAATTTATTAAGCAAATAAGTAATATTATATACATGTATTAGTAATATTATATAACAATATTATATATACATATGTATAAGTAATATTATAAAATAATTTTACGTAATAAAGTGTAAGGTTACAGTACAGTACGAAAACTCTCTCGCTCTAAAAAAAATAACCCTGGCTGAGCGAATACCCGGGGTGACTGAAGTACTTTCGCGTAGTACTCTTTTCTGCGTTAAAAATAAAATAATGTATTGACTTTTTGTTATTATGCACTCATATTCAAACAAAATTTAAGTTTTCGTTATAAAATTGATCAATTTTGGGACCAATTCCGATTTCTTTGGCGCCGCGATTTGAAGTTACGTTGGTACGCTAAGTTTACGAGATGTTCGACCTTATAGTTCTAAAATTCGCAACGCAGAAAGGAGTACTACGCGATAGTACTTCAGTCACCCCGGGTATTCGCGCGGCCAGGGTTATTTTTTTAAAGCGCGGCCGAAAGCCGCCAAAGCAGAAAGGAGTACTTTGCGAAAATACTTCAGTCACATAAATTACGTATTACACATATACATATGTATGTAAAAAGTATGGGTCGGCTTTAGTATACCATCCCAGGATCTCGGGAATAAAATGGGTATGGTCGGATAGAGGAGATTCTCTAGATCACGAATATATATGGTTATAGCCGCAGGAAGCTTATAGTTTTCGAGTTATTCGCGTTTTAATTTGAAAACTTGCAATATTTTAATTACATATTTTCGATATATAAAATTAATTTTGCACTTATATTTTTCACTTTTATATACACTAACACATCACTTATTCATTTGCACACAGTTATTTTATATAATATAGTGCAAAAATAGCTTTTAATACACATTTAAATTATTGTTGAATTTGATTATTTAAGATTAACAAATGAATTACAAACTGTCATATAATCAGTGTTACCTTATCAACATCATTTGTAAAATAACTAAATGAAATAAAGGGAACAGATTATACCCCAAATACGAAAATCAACAACCTATAAAAAAAAATAACTCTGGTCGGTCCAACACCGGGGTGTATCAAATTTTTTTCGCGTTGAACTCCTTTCTGCGTGGGCGGCCTTCGGCCGCGCTTCACAAAAATAACCCTGGTCGGTCCAACACCGGGGTGTATCAATTTTTTTCGCGTAGAACTCCTTTTTGCGTGGGCGGCCGCGCTTCAAAAAAAATAACCCTGGTCGGTCCAACATCGGGGTGTATCAAATTTTTTTTGCGTAGAACTCCTTTTTGCGTGGGCGGCCTTCGGCCGCACTTCAAAAAAAAATAACCCTGGTCGGTCCAACATCGGGCTGTATCAAATTTTTTTTGCGTAGAACTCCTTTTTGCGTGGGCGGCCTTCGGCCGCGCTTCAAAAAAATAACCCTGGTCGGTCCAACACCGGGGTGTATCAAATTTTTTTTGCGTAGAACTCCTTTTTGCGTGGGCGGCCTTCGGCCGCGTTTCAGAAAAAATAACCCTGGTCGGTCCAACAACGGGGTGTATCAAATTTTTTTCGCGTAGAACTCCTTTTGGCGTGGGCGGCCTTCGGCCGCGCTTCAAAAAAAATAACCCTGATCGGTCCAACACCGGGGTGTATAAAATTTTTTTCGCGTTGAACTCCTTTTTGCGTGGGCGGCCTTCGGCCGCGCTTCATAAAAAATAACCCTGGTCGAACAAACACCGGTGTGTATCAGATTTTTTTCGCATAGAACTCCTTTTGGCGTGGGCGGTCTTCGGCCGCGCTTCAAAAAAAATAACCCTCGTCGAACAAACACCGGGGTGTACCAAATTTTTTTCGCGTAGAACTCCTTTTTGCGTGGGCGGCCTTCGGCCGCGCTTCAAAAAAAATAACCAAGTCGGTCCAACACCGGGTATAAACATTTTTTTTCTCCCGTAGAACTCAGTTTTACATTGGCAGCCAATTAAATTTTTTATATTTTTTTTAATGTTTTTCAACGATTATGTTTCCTGTATTTAGGGTATAATATTTCTTTATATTTTTATATTTTTTTATTTTAGTTTGTAAAATATTTTACTATAGTAACACTGATTATTTGACACATTTATTTTTACAAATGATGTCGATAAGGTAACACTGATTATATGACAGTTTGTAATTCATTTGTTAATCTTAAATAATCAAATTCAACAATAATTTAAATGTGTATTAAAAGCTATTTTTGCACTATATTATATAAAATAAATGTGTGCAAATGAATAAATGATGTGTTAGTGTATACAAAAGTGAAAAATAGAAGTGCAAAATTAATTTTATATATCGAAAATATGTAATTAAAATATTGCAAATTTTCAACTTAAAACGCGAATAACTCGAAAACTATAAGCTTCCTGCGGCTATAATCATATATATTCGTGATCTGGAGAATCTCCTCTATCCGACCATATTCACTTTATTCCCGAAATCCTGGGATGGGATACTAAATTCGGTAAAGGTTCAGGAGAGCGGCTTTTCTGAAAAAAAATTTTCACGGGAAGTGTCTTAAAATACTCGTTTTTAGTTCTACTTTACGAATATGTTAGGCGCGTGCTTTTAAAAACAATATTTTCTTTGTTTTAATAGAAAAACATCGTATTTCCCGAAATCAAAAATTCACGTTTGCACTTTACACGCCTTTAGATGTTAACAATATATTTTCTATCAATTATATACACGTAATTATTGATGTTCTTTAATTAGTTAATTAGAGAAATGGTTTTTATTGTTATTTTTCATAAAAATATGTAAAACTTCTCAATCACTTCACTTCAACGAAAAAGGCAAGGTTATGTTCGAAATTATGGCATCGCTGTTGTAAATTTATGCACTGATCGTTTTCGAATTATCGATACTCTCGATATTTGAGTTAGAAAGAGAATTGGTAAAAATGAGGTCCAACACCTCGGCGTTCATAATTCTTCTGTGTCCAACTTCTTCTTCCTTTTGCAATAATAATGAATTATAAATTTTTCTATCATGTATTTCTCATTTTTACCAATTCTCTTTCAAACCCGAATATTGAGAATATCGATATTTTAATTTCATTTTATTTTTCCAATTATTATTATTTTCCTATTACGTATTTCTCATTTTTACCAATTCTCGTTCAGACTCGAATATTGAGAATATCGATATTTTAATTTCTTTCTATTTTTCCAACTATTATTATTTTTTTATTATGTTTCTCTCATTTTTATCAAATCTTGTTTAGTCTCTAATATCGAGAGTATAGATATTTCGAAACCGATCGCTGCTATACAAGCACTAGTATCCAATTGAATTTCGAACAGTGATTCCATTTATAGCGTAAATATCGTGCAAAATCGTAATTTTTCTTTTTGTTTTTACTACAAAAAAAACATAAAAATAGATAACGCGCCGTATATATTCGTAAATTGGAATTAAAAACACGAATTTTAAGACATTTTCCGTGAAAATTGGTGCACGTTTTCGGAAAAGCCGCTCTCCTGAACCTTTACCCTAAATTCTTCCCGAAAGTATTTTTTGATAGTTAATATAGAAAAAAGAATCACGCGATAAACCAAACAAAGAAAAAATTTAAAAAATCCTACATATTTACTGTTTAAGATGTGGCAAGGCTCGTTTTCCTCAGAATTGTAAACAATCTAACCTTTTCAACGAAGAGTGTGCTAAGTGATTTTTAAATTAATAAATTTAGGTAAAATATAGCAAAATAAAAGTGAAATGTAAGCTTATTTCAAAGCTTAGAGTGTGTATTTAAATATACAAAGTAAAATATGTGAAAAAATTTGGGTAAAATTTAGATTAGCATCCCCGAATTTCGGGGATAAAATGGGTGTCACTGGAAAGGTGGCGTTCTCCAGATCACGAAAATATATACATTTAGTTGCCGCTGACTTATAGTTTTTAAGATATTTGCATTTAAAGATGAAAAATTAGCAACTTTTATATTGATAATTTGCTTATTGTGAATAACTTTTTCACTTATATTATGCACTTTTCACTTACTAACACTTCACTTTAACGTTTTTGTATATAAATTTCTTTAATATTTATTGCAAATAAAGCTTTATTTTAATTATTTAATTTTAGTTAAATTCACAGCATTTTCACAAGAATAGGGTTGCATACTAGCAAATAAATGGTATTGCCATATCTGCCTAGTTGTCAACAAAAGAAAATAAGCAAGAACATTGTACCCCAAATACCTGAAAAATTTTTAATATAAAAAATATTTTGTCATAAATAAAACCAAAAACAAATTTATGGTTGGTATGTATGCTTTATTGCTTGTAAAAGCTTTTCGAATGGGTCTTCGTGGTTTCTGCGTATAGTTTTAAGCCACAGATATTCAATAATTAAATCTGTAAAATTTTGTTGGTTCGCGTAATTGTCCTTTAAAAAGTATCGTTTTATGACACGCCACTGTGACTCAATCCTTTGAGTGTGTGTCCCGTCTGGGGCGACAAAGGGATTATCCGGATCACTATGATTGACCCTTCGGTGCTCATACCCATGATCGGAAAGGCAATTATATGCCCTCCAAAAGTCGGTACATATAATTGACCCTTCCGCCACGTGCTTCTTGATAATAGGTATGAGCACCTCAGCAGATCTTATGTTCTCGGGACACACTGCCAATCTCAAGTCCTCGCTCCCATCCTCTACCATGCCCAGTACCCAGTGACCTTCAACTCTTCTACCTGAAATATGAGAAAATAAGTTAGTACGTAAAATTTTATATATATGAGTTATTACCTTTATTGTATTTTCGTTTTCCAAACTTGCTTTCATCTATTTGTACTATTTTTTCGGGACCACCAATTTTCCCCACAGCCTCTTCCTGATCTACTTGATACAACACAACGGCTTCTCGACAGTAGCTGTACCAATCGCATATGGTGGCTGTTGACAAAATAGCTATAAAGCTGTTTTTTCTGACTTCAGTCTGACACCAGTGAGAAGCGTATGCGAACATCAGATAAAAAATCTGAGGCAATGGTATCCTTGCATTTTCAAACCAAGTGCCTTTGGCCCTCGATATTGCGGCCAGCGAACGGCAGCTACCTCTACGGCATCTAAAAGATCCCACCGTATTATTCCCCAATAGAGTGGGGATCATGGGTGTTTTGTGCTTGCGGCACAATTTATTGCTCAAAATTAAGCCCTCTTGTTCCGCAAAGGCAATGCATTGCTCCCTAGTGCTAAATGTCTGAACAACTTTTGTAATATTCCACATCCTTCTTAATTCTGCAACGGTAAGATCACTTCTACGTACACCGCGGCTGGTGGAAGGTTCATCGAAATCTACAGAGAATACTTTATTAAAAATTTAGATATATTTGATAACATACCTGATCGTTGTGCACACATTTTTTAATTATATTTTTTTAATAAAAAACCAATTTAAATAAATGAAAATATTCAAAAATCATTAACCACACTTGCTAATTGCTTAACCAAATTTATAAGTAAAAGCGAAACAAAAAAAATAAACAATACTTAGTTTGAAAATTAACAGTACAATTGTTGCTAGAATTATTGCCGTTAAAGAAAATGAAGTGTTAAAAAGGGAGTTATACCCTTCACGGTATTACAACCTTTTATCCAAACTTTAAAAATTATTCTAGTTGATCAAATTCTGTGGAATCGTTCATCGTCGATCCAACACCGAAATGTTCAGAGTTCTATTCGAAGGAACTCTGAGCACCCCGGTGTTGGATTGACCTGGGTTATTTTTTTTAAGCGCGGCGGAAGGTCGCCAGTACAGAAAGGAATTCTACGCGAAAGAACTATGAACACCCCGGTGTTCAGAGTTATTTCGCGTAGAATTCCTTTCTGTACTGGCGGCCTTCGTCCGCATTTCAAAAAAAATAACCCTGGCCGATCCAACACCGGGGTGTTCAGATTTCTTTCGCGTAGAATTCCTTTCTCTACTGGCGGCCTTCGGCCGCATTTCAAAAAAAATAACGCTTATTTCAAAAAAAAATCTCTTATTTCAAAAAAAATAACTCTTATTTCAAAAAAAAATATCTCTTATTTAAAAAAATAACTCTTATTTAAAAAAAAACACTTATTTAAAAAAAATAACTCTTATTTAAAAAAAAAAATAACTCTTATTACAAAAAAAAATAACTCTTATTTCAAAAAACATAACTCTGGCGGATCCAACACCGGGGTGTTCAGAGTTCTTTCGCGTTGAACTCCTTTCTGCAACTGTTTTTCTGTTATAAGAAATTGCTAAAGATATTGCGTTTTCCATTTATGTATTTGGGGTATAATGTTTTTGCTTATTTTCTTTTGTTGACAACTAGGCAGATATGGCAATACCATTTATTTGCTAGTATGCAACCCTATTCTTGTTGTGAAAATCCTGTGAATTTAACTAAAATTAAATAATTAAAATAAAGCTTTATTTGCAATAAATATTAAAGAAATTTATATACAAAAACGTTATATTGAAGTGTTAGTAAATGAAAAGTGCATAATATAAGTGAAAAAGTTATTCACAGTAAGCAAATTATCAATATAAAAGCTGCTAATTTTTCATCTTTAAATGCAAATATCTTAAAAATTATAAGTCAGCGGCAACTAAATGTATATATTTTCGTGATCTGGAGAACGCCACCTTTCCAGTGACACCCATTTTATCCCCGAAATCCGGGGATGCTAATCTAAATCCCAGCCAAAAATTTTGTGAAACATAGAGAAATAACATGTTTTCTTAGTGCAAATTTTTGAACTTTTAATCGTGAATATTTTAAAAAATATTAGTAATTTTTACATTATTTTTAGATATTCCTCCTCTGGAGAAGCTCCCCTATCCCTACATACCCTATTTATACGGAAATTCGGTTTTTTTACTCCTCCGCCAAAGTAATCGGAATCGTGCCGACATCTTTGACAAATTGTAAATCTTTTGGTAATATCAGAACCTTGAAAACAGGGGTGTATTTGGATTTTTATCCGCCACTGTATATGAATATATCTGGGGATCTTCCTTGATCAGCTGATATACATGTTATGCCCGAATTCGAAATTTTCTACGCTAAAATTTATCCAGAACCATAAGAGGTTTAAAATGATTCATACCCATTGTGGACCATGATTAGTCTTTACGTACTAATAACACTTTTAATTGCTACTTATTTTATAGTTTAGTACGAATGTATTTACAATAATGAAGAAGTACTAAAAAAAACTTAAGATATTCGCACCGAATATCGTTTTTATCTACTTATGCATTTTAAACACTTCTCACAAACATTAATAATAAATAACAATTTTACACTATTCACCATACGCCTAAAAAAACTTAAGATATTCGCAAAGAATATCGATTTTATCTACTTATGCATTTTAAACACTTCTCACAAACATTAATAATAAATAACAATTTTATACTATTCACCATACACATGAACAAACTTTACTCTCGTTGGAAAACTACTATCAACGAGTCTATCACTCATCAGAGTTCATTTTAACAAATAATTTGCGTTCAGACTAGAGATCGACATATGTGGAAGCTGTCGCAACTGGTTTGATATAATATTATAACAGATTTCTTGATGCAACTTAGAACTTGAGTGCGATCATTGGATTGTTAAATACCCATTACAGGCTACAAATACTGGGGGTATTCGCTTGCTTTTGCAAAATCCTTGCACGGTGCACGAATTGCATATATTTCCACTTGGTGCACCGGCCCAACAACAAACACACGCAGAAAATTATTTGCAATGGCTGTAAAGGCTGGGTTTTAGAATAACATCCTCGGATTTAGGGAATAAAATGGGTACCACTGGAAAGGTGACGTTCTCGAGATCACGAAAATATATATATATATAGTTGCCGCTGACTTATAGTTTTAAAGATATTTGCATTTAAAGTTGAAAAATTGATAACTTTTACATTGATAATTTGTATATTGTGAGTAACTTTTTCACTTATATTATGCACTTTTCACTTACTAACACTTCACTATAACGTTTCTGTATATTATATTTTTTTAATATTTCTGCGCCGCGCTCCAAAAAAATAACCATGGCAACCCCTTTCTTATTGTGCAAAAGCAGAGAATTGTAACTAAAATAAAATAATTAAAATAAAGCTATATTTACAACAAATATTAAAAAAATTAATATACAGAAACGTTATAGTGAAGTGTTAGTAAGTGAAAAGTGCATAATATAAGAGAAAAAGTTACTCACAATATACAAATTACCAATGTAAACGTTGTCAATTTTTCAACTTTAAATGCAAATATCTTTAAAACTATAAGTCAGCGGCAACTATATATGTATATTTTCGTGATCTTGAAAACGTCACCTTTCCAGTGATACCCATTTTATCCCCGAAACCCGGGGATGCTATTCTAAATTTTACCCGCTGTAAAATATGTCAGACCAAAACCCATGTATATTTGCGTGCAATATCATGCAAAAATATAATTGCAACCCTGTCATTTTACAAAAAGACATATTACGTCGTTAAATTGTTGAAGAAGGTAAGTTTAAAATAGATTTTATAATTTCTATTTAAATTATAAAGATTTGTTACAGTTTTTTTTGTTAAAAATGTATGCAGAAAGTGCGCCAATTCACAATAGCCATGCATAATAATCATTCACAATAAATTGACCGAATCAGCCGTTCATAAATCACCAGATTCTGCAATGGGTGCTGTCGTGCCCTTGTATATTTCGGTATAGTATTTTTGCAATTTGCAATCTTGCAAGAGCACCCCTACTATATTCGGACCGACATTGAAAACAGATTTCTATGTTGTGGAATCTAAGTCGTTCGGACCGACAATGTGTGTTTTCGATTAGTTTTCACTGACAGCTATCAATATCGGCATTCTCTTGCTCTTGCAAGATTGCACGATGACTCAAAATGCAAAAATCCTATACCGAAATATGCAAGGCCAAGAGAACACCCATTGCCGAATCTAATGACATATGACGGCACGAAAATAAACATGGGCTTTGGTCTGACATATTTTACAGCCATTGCAAATAATTTTCTGCGTGTGTTTGTTGTTGGGCCGGTGCACCAAGTGGAAATATATGCAATTCGTGCACCGTGCAAGGGTTTTGCAAGAGCAAGAGAATCCGCCTAATATGAGAATATCATGTGACAGCTGTATTTGTATATGGAATGTAAACAAATATCAACTGACAATTTAGGGCCGGCAAAATAAGTCTTCCAAACACATCGATTAAACTAGAGCAGGCGCCGATTATATTGAGTGGAATGTAAGTTTTCAAATAGTTTTCAGCGAAAACTGTGTTTTCGTTTGACATATTTTACATAACCGAAAACACAGATTTTGGCGCTACACAGATTATACAGGACAATTCCATGCCCACTTTCAAGGTATTATACCAGAATATTGTTTTATAATATTCAAGTTTGTGCTGAAATCCATATTAATATTATAAATGCGAAAGTAACTCTGTCTGTCTGTTACTCTTTCACGCCTAAACGGCTGAACGGATTTTGATGAAATTTGTTATGGTGATAGATGATAACCTAGAAATGGTCATAGGCTATAAATAATCACGCCATCGTTCTTAGGGGGTAGGCAGTAGGCAGGTAACTAAATTTAGTAAGTGATTTTTAGTCGTTTTTGTTGGGACTTTTGCTCTTTCACATCTAAACGGCTGAACGGATTTTGATGAAATTTAGTAAGGTAATAGATGGTTACCTAAAAACGGATATAAGATCAAAATGATCCTGTCATCGTACTTAGGAGGTAGGAATTAGGCAAAAAACTGAATTGAGTTAGTGATTTTTTTATGGATTTTGCTGGGAGTTTTGCTCTATCATGCCTAAACGACTGAACGGATTTTGATGAAATTTAGTTAGGAGATAGATAGTACTTAGTTACATTTTTATTATTAGGTAGTTGAGGTAGCTGTTAGATGTAGGTATTTTTTTAACCAATCATTCATATCTCTAGGTTTACTCAGATATGTATTATTCTTTATTTTTGCAGTCGCTTTCATTTGTTATTTCTCAATTCATGTGCATGTACATATGTATGTATGTAGCATATTGTTTATGCTACATGGTATGGATTTGTTTTCAAGTGCACATGTTGTGTGACCTTGGGTTTGTTTTAATGTGAGTACATTTACAAACAGTTGCTAAAATGTATTCTAAGAACCCATGGGTTATCATATGTAAACATTTTATCCTTAGTAATGCTTGTGTTATTGTTTGTTGAATGCTATTGTTTTGCATGACAATGCATTTTAAGGGGTCCCGGTGGTCTAGAACGCTCAATTAAGGGTGTTTTCTGAATTTTTTTTAAGGTTTAAAAAAAGAGCAATCAATTTAAAATTTTTACAGTTTATTTATACACTTATGAAAAGTACAAAAATATTTCTTTCTTAAGTAAAAAATTTTTAACAATATTAAAAATGGCGTCCAAAAAAAGCTATCTTAAAAAATTACTCCCGGTGCCATTGTTGATTTCGACTCTTCTGAACCTCTGAAACATAAAAACCAAATAAATTATTACTCAGTAGGAGTGCAGCTATCGCTGGTCCTACAACCACAAATAAAATTGAAAATTAAAAAATTTCACGCTCTTGAAGATCAGATTCTGAAAACAGCTATTTTTGGACCAGTTTTAGATCGAAAAAAAATCGAAGTTCTTAAGATTTGATCGTAGTCCCCGCGATAGATATTGATCTTATTAACACCCTATTAAAATTTCAAGTGATTCGGAAGGACAGTTTTTTTTATCATCAACGGCACGCCGAAAAAAGTAGTTTTGAGATAAATGAGTTGAAAGCAGGAATAAGGGATGTTAAACTTATTCCAGTGTGAGAGCGCCTCACAATTAGCGTTTTTTATAACATTTTCCGTTATGGCCACATTGAACAAAACAACAATTTTTGGGCATTTATCAACCCAATACCCAACATTTAGTACGAATAAAAATTACTAAATAGTGGTTATTTATTATATGGAGAAACTATTTAAATCTTTTTAAAGAATATTATAACAACTGACTTTTGTCCTTTCAATACCCAATAATAGGATTTAAGCTTGTTAGCTGATTAAATGTTTTTAATCATTTTCCATTGAAAATAAAGCTATGGTGCTTCAAATTACAAAACGTTCCATCAAATATCTTTAAATTTCACAAATTTATTTAATTTTCATTGTTTTATATTTTTTTTAAGTGGTCTTGAACGATGCAACAAATCCCTCCGTCTACACATTTTTTTGGTAAGATTTCAATCTAGCCATCGCTCGTTTCCAATTGATAAACGTCAAAACCTACTGAACTCGATTAGCTGTCAAAGTTCAGCAGGTTTTGACGTTTAGCAATTGCTCTTTCACTTCCAGTGAGAGAGGAGTTAAACATCTCTTTATCTCTGGTTTAAAGTATTCATTCATCGAGCGCCTCTACCGCGCGCTACCTGCTAAAACGGCTATAGAAGCTAAAATAATTCCTTTTAAAAATTTTACAGTATATTCTTAAAGGACTATACTTTCGAACCAAGCAAAAAAAAAATTAATTTTTTGAAAATTGAAAGAGCTCGAACTGCAAATGTAGCTAGAAGCAAATAATCTGAAGAGCAGACTCAGACGCGTCAGATGTTAGATTCTCAGCGCCACGCATCTCAAAGGGCCTCTGAGACGCTTACGCAGACTCAGGCCCGTCAGATCCTGGATGCTGAACGCCACGCATCTCAAAGAGCTTCTGAGACAGTGGAACAGACTCAGACACGTCGAGTTTTAGATGCCGAACGTCACGCGCAATTGATTGCGGCAGAGACTGACGAAGATTAACAAAGACGACGTCTTTTAAATGCTGAACGGCACGCAGAAAGAAGACGTGGAAGGCATTTAATGGCGCCGCTTTTGAGTATGACCCTTTGATCGACTATGTTAATCACCGATTGGTTATCATTGAGAGAATGGAAAAAAAAATGCAGATATTGTGAAGCACTGAAATGGAAAGAAGAAACTCCAGGTGTTTGCTATTCTGTTGAAAAGGTTAAAATTCCATTACTTGGCGAGCCAGAGGAACCTCTTAAATCTTTACTTTTATACGACTGTAACGAATCGCGCCGGTTTTTAAGCAGGATTAGAAAGTATAGTTCTTGCTTTCAGATTACGTCATTTGGTGTAGATAAAGAGGTCGTAATGCCTGGATTTTCAGCAACTTTTACCATCCAAGGATAGGTGTATCACAGGATTGGTTCCTTACTTCCCGCAAATAATGAAGAACCAAAGTTTTCGCAACTTTATTTCATGGGCGATGAAGAAAACGAAGCTGATCGCAGGTGTCAAGGAATCGACACGAAATCGAAAGGGATACTGTTTTAAAAATCCAGAGAATGTTGCGTGAACATAGTCGCCTTATCAATACTTTCGAAACAGCACTAGAAAGAATGCCGGGAGATGATTATAGGTTGGTGATGCAGCCCGATCGCACACCAAGTGGGGAACATGAAAGGCGGTATAATGCACCGTTAATAAATGAAGTCGCAGGCATGGTTACAGGCGAACAGTTTGCTTCCCGTGACATAGTTTTACAGGCCCGGGATGACACATTAACCAGGGTGCCTGATACTCATAAATTTTATGATGCGTTGCAATATCCGATCATATTTAGTAAGGGACAAGAGGGGTATCACTTTCAAGTTCCTCAAATTAATCCTGTAACAGGTCTTCCCTTGCATAACAAAAAGGTTTCATGCATGGATTTCTACGCCTACAACATGATGATATGAGAAAACAACTTTAACATTTTACTAAGACACAAGCAACTGGCCAATCAGTTTTACGTTGACATGTACGTTAAAGTTGAAAGCGAGAGGCTACGGTACTAAACTAAGAGCAGAGAATTACATCAATCTTCAAGACGCTGTGGCAAATGACATAAATTTAAATCCAAATAACTTAGGTCGCATGGTCATTTTACCGTCTTCATTTGTAAATAGCCCGCGGTACTTACACGAATATACTCAGGACGCGTTTGTTTATGTGCGTACACATGGTCGTCCTGACTTATTCGTCACCTTTATTTGCAAACCAGCCTGGCCCGAAATAGTCAATGAGTTTGTGCCGGGGCAAAGCGCAATAGATAGACATGATGTAGTCGCAAGACTTTTCAGACTTAAAGTTAAAAAACTAATGGATGTGATTAATAAAGGCCGAGTGTTCGGAGAAGCGCGCTGCTTTATGTACTCTGTCGAATGGCAGAAACGTGGACTGCCACATGTCCATATATTATTGTGGTTAAAAGATAAGATACGACCCGATCAAATAGATAGCATAATCAACGCTGAAATACCGGATCCTAACATTGACAAGACTCTCCATGACATTATTGTAAAAATTATGATTCACCGTCCATGCGGACCCGAAAATTCACAGAGCCTCTGCATGAAAGACGGAAAATGACCAAAAAAATTTCCTCGCAAGTTAGTGAAAGAGACCGTTCACAACGACCACGGATACCCGAAGTATTGTAGAAGAGCGCCAGCAGACGGAGGTCGAACAGTAACCGTGAAGCTCCGAAATGGTAGCGACGTTACGGTTGATAATAGTTGGGTAGTCCCCTATTCACCAATTTTATCAAAAATGTTTAACGCCCACATAAATGTTGAGGCATGCAGTTCAGTACGCGCCATCAAATATATCTGCAAATATAATATATAAACAAGGGTAGTGATCAAGCTATTTTCAATTTTTGAAATACTGATCTTGCGAATCTTGTAAATGAGGTACAAACTTATCAGTCTGGTCGGTATGTCAGCAGCAACGAAGCCGTGTGGCGACTGCTAGGATTTCCGTTGCACGAAAGGCATCCCACCGTGATACATCTCAGCGTGCATTTAGAAAATGGTGAACGCGTTTATTTTAATGAACACAATTTCCACGAACGAATAACTACTCCGCCAAAAACCACTCTCACTGCTTTTTTTGATCTTTGTATCAGAGATGAGTTTGCAACAACTCTTCTTTATGGCGAGGTGCCGAGGTATTATACTTGGGATGCAAGTAGGAAAACTTGGAAACGCCACATTCAAGGTACTTCTGTTCAGGATTGGCCTGGCGTCAAATTAGGAGATGCTTTAGGACGAGTTTATACAGTTCATATTAGTAACATGGAATGTTTTTGTCTACGCATGCTTTTACACCATGTGCGCGGACCTACCTCTTTCAATAATCTGAAAAAATATAACACACAAGATTTTTCTACATTTCGAGAGGCATGTGAGGCAAGAGGACTACTGGAGAATGATAACCATTGGGATGTGACACTGAAAGAAGCTGTTCAATGTAGATCAGCAGGCAAGATGAGAGAGCTATTTGCTGTATTAGTAGCGACATGTGGTCTTTCAAATCCTCAACAATTGTGGGATAAATACAAAAAAGATATGACGGACGATATATTGCACAGATTACAAGAGCAAAATCCCAATGTCACGTACAGTGATTTAATTTATAATGAGGGTCTGACAAAAATTGAAGACCAGGATAAAACAATTTCTGGAAAGGATTTATCAGATTATGGAATGAATAGACCACAGAGAAACTAGGAAATCAGTAGCGATATAATACGGGAACTAGATTACGATACTTCTTCCTTACAACAAAAATTAACAGAGTCTGTTCCACGTTTGAACCCAGAACAAAGGTTAGTATTTGACAATGTTGTCAAAAAAATCGAAGATGGTTTGTTTTTTTTGGATGTTCCTGGAGGCACGGGAAAAACCTTTCTTTTAAACTTGCTTTAGCCCAAATCCGAAAAGATAAAGGAAATGCTGTAGCAGTTGCCTCTTCCGGAATAGCCGCCACTCTGCTCAATGGTGGTCGAACCATGAAGAAATGCCAGTGTGTATATAATTAAAAACAACGAGCGTGGACGTATGTGTCAGCAATGTAAATTATTACTTTGGGATGAGTGTACCATTTCCCATAAAAGAGTAATTGAAGCTCTAGATCGGATTTTAAAAGACATCAAGAGTAATCCAAATATCATGGGGGGATGGTAGTACTTTTAGCGGGCGATTTTAGACAGACTTTGCCGGTTATCACTAAAGGCATCCCTGCAGATGAAATAAATGCGCGTTTAAAAGCGTCAACGTTATGGGTGCACGTAAAAAAGTTGATCTGTCTACCTACAAATATGAGAGTGCAACTACACAATGATGTACAATCTGGACAATATGCTGCTACTCTTCTTAAAATTGGAGAAGATAGTATGGCAAAAGGATGGTAATGGCATGACTACATTGGATCGTGAATTCTGCAATGTTGTGCATAATACAGACGATCTAAATAACTTCGTCTATAGCGAACTGCTAACTAATATGAGGAATAGAGAATGGTTATGTGAAAGAGCATTTTTAGCGCCGACGAATGAAATGGTGGGACAGATAAACGAGCAATTTATGTCACGCGTGGGAGGTGATTCTCTGTAGTCACTGTAAAGGATACTGAACAAGTAACATCATACCCTGTAACAGAATTTCTTAATTCTTTAGAACTGTTAGGGGAGTACCTTCAAACAAACTGAGGCTGAAAGTAGGCGTTTCTGTCCTTTTGATGCGGAATTTAGATGCACGAAGACTTTGTGTAATGGCACACGGTTTGCAAGTAACACACCTCGGTCGCAATATTGTAAAAGCAATCATTATGACTGGAATGGCAAAAGGAGAATGTTTTAATCCCCCATACATATACCCATAATTCCGACAGATTTGCAATTCCAATTTAAGAGATTACAGTTTACGCTGAAAAGCGCATTCGCTATGACGATAAATAAAGCTCAGGGGCAAACATTAAAAGTAGCCGGCATTAATTTAGAAAAGAGTTGTTTTTCTCACGGACAATTATACGTGGCTTGCTCACGTGTTTCAGAATCTCCATGTGTTGGCCAGAGAGGGAAAAACAACGAACATAGTTTACAAAAATGTACTATAGTAATAAGGCCCCTTATTTTTAGCTTCCTACATTATTATACTACTTACATTAAGTTAGTACATCCTACGTAGACGATGTTGCGGATGTCACACTGTCTAACATCGAGGGTTGGCAGGTAGGTAGTTAGTAGTACATATTTTAAACCGATTTACATTATTTACTTTTTATATTTACTAAGAAAACATTCGGAGCTATCCATTATGTGCTTAGGTTGCTTTTGAAGAGATTTTGATGTGAAGTTGAGGACCGCAACACGATAGTGGGACATTGTTGCAGGGGGACTTACAGCCGGGAGAAAACGAAAAAACTTATGCGGACGAAGTCGCGGGTAAAAGCTAGTATGTATATATATAAGAAATAAATAATGGCCAAATTTTTAAAAATTGCAGATACAAGGACAAATTTATCGCTTACTTGGGGCACTGTTACCATTACCTGATGCATATCATTAACTTTTACAAATTTTTTTATGGCCAATTCATATGCGGAAGTTGATAATCGTTGTGCTCACAATCCAACAGTGAAGAGAACCATTGTCCAAGATTTACAAATGTTTCTTTAACAGAATAACAATTTACAAACATGTACAAAATAGCATTGGATCGGATACCATCTGATAGTCATAATATTATCATTCGAAATACAAAACACCTGCCGATAAACACACCAAGAGTTCACCTACCATTGACTCTTGTCTTTGTGGGAGAAATAAACAATCTAGAGATATTATTATATCATGATACCCAAACAACATGACCTAGCCAGCGTAGTACCGCTGTCTTTTAATTCGCTGAACATGTCCGTGTCGTCATATATCTCGTACAGCTCATCGTTCCATCGGATGCGATATTCGCCGTGGCCAATGCGCAAAGGACCATAAATCTTTCGCCAGAATTTTTCTCTCGAAAACTCGTAACGTCGACTCATCGGTTGCTGTCATCGCCCAAGCCTCTGCACCATATAGCAGGACGGGAATTATGAGCGACTTAAAGAGTTTAGCTTTTGTTCGTCGAGAGGGGACTTTACTTTTCAATTGCCTACTCAGTCCGAAGTAGCACCTGTTGGCAAGAGCAATCCTGCGTTGGATTTCCAGGCTGACATTATTAGTGGTGTTAATGCTGCTTCCTAAATATACGAAATTATCTACAACTTCAAAGTTATGACTGTCAACAGTGACGTGAGAGCCAAGTCGCGAGTGCGACGACTGTTTGTTTGATGACAGGAGATATTTCGTTTTGCCCTCGTTCACTGCCAGACCCATTTTCTGTGCTTCCTTGTCCAGCCTAGAGAAAGCAGAACTAACGGCGCGGGTGTTGAGGCCGATGATATCAATATCGTCGGCATACGCCAGCAGCTGTACACTCTTATAGAAGATGGTACCTTCTCTGTTTAGTTCTGCAGCTCGAACTATTTTCTCCAGGAGCAGGTTGAAGAAGTCGCACGATAGGGGAGTCGCCTTGTCTGAAACCTCGTTTGGTATCGAACGGCTCGGAGAGGTCGCTTCCCGATCCTGACGGAGCTTTTCGTGTTGTTCAACGTCAGTTTACACAGCCGTATTAGTTTTGCGGGATACCAAATTCAGACATCGCGGCATAAAGGCAGCTCCTTTTCGTGCTGTCGAAAGCAGCTTTGAAATCGACGAAGAGGTGGTGTGTGTCGATTCCCCCTTTCACGGGTCTTTTCAAGATTTGGCGCATGGTGAATATCTGGTCGGTTGTTGATTTTCCAGGTCTGAAGCCACACTGATAAGGTCAATCAGTTTGTTGACGGTGGGCTTTAATCTTTCACCACAATACGCTCGATAGAACCTTATATGCGATGTTGAGGAGGCTAATCTAACGGTAGTTGGCGCAGATTGTGGGGTCTCCTTTTTTATGGATTGGGCATAGCACACTTAAATTCCAATCGTTGGGCATGCTTTCGTCCGACCATATTTTACAAAGAAGCTGATGCATGCTCCTATCCAGTTCTTCGCCGCCGTGTTTGAATAGCTCGGCCGGTAGTCCGTCGGCCCCTGCCGCTTTGTTGTTCTTGAGGCGGGCAATTGCTATTCGAACTTCTTCGTGGTCGGGTAATGGAACGTCTGCTCCATCGTCATCGATTGGGGAATCGGGTTTTCCTTCTCCTGGTGTTGTGCGTTCACTGCCATTCAGCAGGCTGGAGAAGTGTTCCCTCCATAATTTAACTATGCTCTGGGCATCAGTGACTAGATCACCTTTGGGGGTTCTACAAGAGTATGCTCCGGTTTTGAAACCTTCTTTAAGCCGCCGCATTTTTTCGTAGAATTTTCGAGCATTACCCTGTCGGCCAGCTTATCAAGCTCTTCGTACTCACGCGTTTCGGCCTCTTTCTTCTTCTGTCTGCAAATGCGTCTCGCTTCCCTTTTCAACTCTCGGTATCGATCCCATCCCGCACGTGTAGTGGTCGATCGTAACGTTGCGAGGTAGGCAGCCTGTTTTCTCTCCGCTGCGACACGGCACTCCTCGTCGTACCAGCTGTTCTTTTGCACTTTCCGAAAACCAATGGTTTCGGTTGCAGCTGTACGTATGGAATTTGAAATGTCGTCCCACAGTTCGCTTATACCGAGTTGTTGACTAGTGCTTGCAGCTTCTCGACGTCAAACCTTCCTTTTGTTTGGTGGCGTGCGTTTTTTGCTGCACAAAGGCGAGTGCGAATCTTCGCTGCAACAAGATAGTGGTCCGAGTCGACGTTAGGACCTCGGAGCGCACGCACATCTAAAACACTGGAGACGTGTCTTCCATCTATCACAACATGATCGATCTGGTTGGTAGTTTTTCGATCCGGAGACAGCCAGGTAGCTTGATGAATCTTCTTATGCTGGAATCTAGTACTACAGATAACCATATTTCGGGCCCCGGCGAAGTCAATCAGTCGTGGAGGCTGAATTTACCGACCGTAGTGCCAAATATACCTTCTTTGCCCACCCTGGCGTTAAAGTCGCCAAGCACGATTTTGACATCGTGGCGGGGCAGCTCTCATAAGCGCGCTCCAAGCGCTCATAGAAAAGGCGTCTTTGGTCACATCGTCCTTCTCTTCCGTCGGGGCGTGGGCGCAAATCAGCGATATGTTGAAGAACCTCGCTTTGATGCGGATTGTGGCTGAACGTTCATTCACCGGAGTGAATGATAGTACTCGGCGACGAGTCTCTCTCCACCACGAATCAACACCAAACTTGCGCTCCTTTATATGGCCACTGTAGTAAATGTCACAGGGACCTACTCGTCTCTGTCCTTGTCCCGTCCATCGCATTTCTTGGACGGCGGTGATGTCAGCCTTTATTTTTGCGAGGACTTCAACCAGCTGGGCAGCGGCACCTTCCCAATTAAGGGTCCGGACATTCCAGGTGCATGCCCTCAAATCGTAGTCCTTATTCCGTTTGCCATGGTCGTCATCAAAAGGGGGGTCTCTCATCCGAGGCTGTTTCAACGTTTTCATTGGTATTGTTTTTTTACGTGGCGGGTCCCAAGCCCAGCGCACAACCCTTGTAGGGAATGTTTCGCCTTCTCACTTTAGCTCGCCTTCGAACGGATGTTCTTAGGCTACCCAGAGGATACTTGGCCAAAGACCGGAAGTAGTGAGCTGCTTGAGCCATGTGTAAAAGAATCGTTTCTGGCCACTCCCAAGTGAATGGCGATCAGAGAACTTTCCTCACTTGCGTGAACTTCTACACATGACTCCATCCTCCCAGTACATATGTAAATATGTTAAATGATGAAATATCACAGTACCAGATGGACTGATATGCTACGCTATCATACATGGAATGCATCATCGAAATCGTTTCTGCTCAGTATCATGCGGAGACTCGTTGCATGCAGGACATACATTGATATATCAGCGTCTATTCTGGATAAGTAGGAGTTTAACGTGCTATAATATCCAGAACGAAATTGCGCTAGGGTCACTCGCGATTCTCGAGGCAACTCAAGCTACTTCGTCTGCGATGGGTGGTGGCTTGACTCCAAGAACGCCATTCACGGGAAGGGAGTCGGTGAAGGTGTTGATGGCTCCACTGTGAATGGCGGTCAGTACCTGTTGGAAGTCAGTTGCGTCGAAGTCCGGTCGTCGTCATCGACGTAGTCAAGGAAAGACCTCTTGATGCTCCTGGGAGGCGGTTCCGCTCCAAGCAGGTGGCTGGAAGGGTGGTTTCTGCGAAAACATCCCAGCAGGAACTGCTTGGAGAAGTTCATTTTGCTCTTTAACTGGGAGCATAAGCGTCTCAATATGTAGGTGTGCGATGAGAGCCATCAGGAGGCACTCCGTCGTGGTCCGGAGTGCAGTATTTTGACAGGACTGGAGTTTCCTCATCTGCGTACCACTGCATCCAGGCGACCATATTGGTGCTGCGTAGTTGAGGACCGGCCGGCCGATTGCCTTGTATGTTGCCAACAACGTTTCTTTGTCTTTACCCCATGTGAAATATTAAGTTCAAGTCTAAACTCCTTCGTCCAGTTCGTAAAAATGATCGCTGTGGATATGGTGGGGGAAAGTGTGAGGTTCCGTGCAGTGAGGAAACGAGAAATGTCGGAGAGGTAATTGTTTATTTTCGAACACATGCCATCGATTTTATTGCCCGACTTCAATATCGTGCAATCATCTGCGTACGAAGTTATGGAAACCCCTTCTGGTGGCTGCGGGAATTTCGAGATGTAGAAGTTAAGCAGTAACGGGGAGCGGACACCACCCTGCGGAGTCCCCTGTTTAATTCTTCTCAGCTTAGATGTTTCACCTCGAAATAGTACGGATGATTGACGACTGATCAGGTAATTCATGGCTGTTATTTCGGCGATCTAATCCCGTTTGGATCGGCAAGTGTTAATGTTCGTGGTCCGACATCGTTTATAAAACTGAGAATGTGTGCGACTTACCGTGAGGCGTGTCAGCTATTACGTTTACTTGAAAACGATTCGCAATGGGATGATACGCTCAAGGAGTCCGTAATATCTTCATCTCCGTATCAAATTCGTTCATGTTCCCACGAATCCGAAAGATTTGAGTTAAGTATATAGATGACATGTCTGAGGATGTTTTACATAGTGTGCGCCGCCAAATTTTGAATCCTTCACTACAAATAACTGCAGAATTTTATAAAAAGACATTGATCATGATAGGAGATATGTGTTTATTGATGGCAAATAAAGTATTGTCATGTTCGGGAATGGCAGAATCCCTTCATGTGCCCGATGCATTAAACCACGAGTTGCAAAGAGAACAACAGTACGACACTGAAGTTCACACAAATGTTCCACAATTAAGTGGGTATATAATTAAAAACAACGAGCGTGGACGTATGTGTCAGCAATGTAAATTATTACTTTGGGATGAGTGTACCATTTCCCATAAAAGAGTAATTGAAGCTCTAGATCGGATTTTAAAAGACATCAAGAGTAATCCAAATATCATGGGGGGATGGTAGTACTTTTAGCGGGCGATTTTAGACAGACTTTGCCGGTTATCACTAAAGGCATCCCTGCAGATGAAATAAATGCGCGTTTAAAAGCGTCAACGTTATGGGTGCACGTAAAAACGTTGTCTGTCTACAAATATGAGAGTGCAACTACACAATGATGTACAATCTGGACAATATGCTGCTACTCTTCTTAAAATTGGAGAAGATAGTATGGCAAAGGATGGTAATGGCATGACTACATTGGATCGTGAATTCTGCAATGTTGTGCATAATACAGACGATCTAAATAACTTCGTCTATAGCGAACTGCTAACTAATATGAGGAATAGAGAATGGTTATGTGAAAGAGCATTTTTAGCGCCGACGAATGAAATGGTGGGACAGATAAACGAGCAATTTATGTCACGCGTGGGAGGTGATTCTCTGTAGTCACTGTAAAGGATACTGAACAAGTAACATCATACCCTGTAGAATTTCTTAATTCTTTAGAACTGTTGGGAGTACCTTCAAACAAACTGAGGCTGAAAGTAGGCGTTTCTGTCCTTTTGATGCGGAATTTAGATGCACGAAGACTGTGTAATGGCACACGGTTGCAAGTAACACACCTCGGTCGCAATATTGTAAAAGCAATCATTATGACTGGAATGGCAAAAGGAGAATGTTTTAATCCCCCATACATATACCCATAATTCCGACAGATTTGCAATTCCAATTTAAGAGATTACAGTTTACGCTGAAAAGCGCATTCGCTATGACGATAAATAAAGCTCAGGGGCAAACATTAAAAGTAGCCGGCATTAATTTAGAAAAGAGTTGTTTTTCTCACGGACAATTATACGTGGCTTGCTCACGTGTTTCAAGTCCACAGAATCTCCATGTGTTGGTCAGAGAGGGAAAAACAAAGAACATAGTTTACAAAAAATGTACTACAGTAATGAGGCCTCTTATTTTTAGCTTTCTACATTATTATACTACATACTTACATTAAGTTAGTACTTCCTACGCATACGATGTTGCGGATGTCACACTGTCTAACATCGGGGGTTGGCAGGTAGGTAGTTAGTAATATTTTAAACCGATTTACATTATTTACATACTTTTTATATTTACTAACGAAACATTCGAAGCAATCCATTATGTGCTTAGGTTGCTTTTGAAGAAATTTTGATGTGAAGTTGAGGACCGAAACACGATAGTGGGACATTGTTGCAGGGGGACTTACAGCCGGGAGAAAATGAAAAAACTTATGCGGACGAAGTCGCGGGTAAAAGCTAGTATGTATATATAAGAAATAAATAATGGCCAAATTTTTAAAAATTGCAGATACAAGGACAAATTTATCGCTTACTTGGGGCACTGTTACCATTACCTGATGCATATCATTAACTTTTACAAATTTTTATGGCCAATTCATATGCGGAAGTTGATAATCGTTGTGCTCACAATCCAACAGTGAAGAGAACCATTGTCCAAGATTTACAAATGTTTCTTTAACAGAATAACAATTTACAAACATGTACAAAATAGCATTGGATCGGATACCATCTGATAGTCATAATATTATCATTCGAAATGACAAAACACCTGCCGATAAACGCACAAGGAGTTCACCTACCATTGACTGTTGTCTTTGTGGGAGGAAATAAACAATCTAGAGATATTATTATATCGACATAGATACCCAAACAACATGACCTAGCCAGCGTAGCCGCTGTCTTTTAATTCGCTGAACTATGTCAATGTCGTCATATATCTCGTACAGCTCATCGTTCCATCGGATGCGATATTCGCCGTGGCCAATGCGCAAAGGGCCATAAATCTTTCGCAGAATTTTTCTCTCGAAAACTCGTAACGTCGACTCATCGGTTGCTGTCATCGCCCAAGCCTCTGCACCATATAGCAGGACGGGAATTATGAGCGACTTAAAGAGTTTAGCTTTTGTTCGTCGAGAGGGGACTTTACTTTTCAATTGCCTACTCAGTCCGAAGTAGCACCTGTTGGCAAGAGCAATACTGCCTTGGATTTCCAGGCTGATATTTTTGGTGGTGTTAATGCTGGTTCCAAGATAGACGAAATTATCTACAACTTCAAAGTTATGACTGTCAACAGTGACGTGAGAGCCAAGCCGCAAGTGCGGCGACTGTTTGTTTGATGACAGGAGATATTTCGTTTTGCCCTCGTTCACTGCCAGACCCATTTTCTGTGCTTCCTTGTCCAGCCTAGAGAAAGCAGAACTAACGGCGCGGGTGTTGAGGCCGATGATATCAATATCGTCGGCATACGCCAGCAGCTGTACACTCTTATAGAAGATGGTACCTTCTCTATTTAGTTCTGCAGCTCGAACTATTTTCTCCAGGAGCAGGTTGAAGAAGTCGCACGATAAGGAGTCGCCTTGTCTGAAACCTCGTTTGGTCGAACGGCTCGGAGAGGTCCTTCCCGATCCTGACGGAGCTTTTCGTGTTGTTCAACGTCAGTTTACACAGCCGTATTAGTTTTGCGGGGATACCAAATTCAGACATCGCGGCATAAAGGCAGCTCCTTTTCGTGCTGTCGAAAGCAGCTTTGAAATCGACGAAGAGGTGGTGTGTGTCGATTCCCCTTTCACGGGTCTTTTCCAAGATTTGGCGCATGGTGAATATCTGGTCGGTTGTTGATTTTCCAGGTCTGAAGCCACACTGATAAGGTCCAATCAGTTTGTTGACGGTGGGCTTTAATCTTTCATACAATACGCTCGATAGAACCTTACATGCGATGTTGAGGAGGCTAATCCCACGGTAGTTGGCGCAGATTGTGGGGTCTCCTTTTTTATGGTTTGGGCATAGCACACTTAAATTCCAATCGTTGGGCATGCTCTCGTCCGACCATATTTTACAAAGATTAGTTCTTCGCCGCCGTGTTTGAATAGCTCGGCCGGTAGTCCGTCGGCCCCTGCCGCTTTGTTGTTCTTGAGGCGGGCAATTGCTATTCGAACTTCTTCATGGTCGGGTAATGGAACGTCTGCTCCATCGTCATCGATTGGGAAATCGGGTTCTCCTTCTCTGGTGTTGTGCGTTCACTGCCATTCAGCAGGCTGGAGAAGTGTTCCTCCATAATTTAACTATGCTCTGGGCATCAGTGACTAGATCACCTTTGGGGTTCTACAAGAGTATGCTCCGGTCTTGAAACCTTCTGTAAGCCGCCGCATTTTTTCGTAGAATTTTCGAGCATTACCCCTGTCGGCCAACTTATCAAGCTCTTCGTACTCACGCATTTCGGCCTCTTTCTTCTTCTGTCTACAAATGCGTCTCGCTTCCCTCTTCAACTCTCGGTATCTATCCCACCCCGCACGTGTAGTGGTCGATCGTAACGTTGCGAGGTAGGCAGCCTGTTTTCTCTCCGCTGCGACACGGCACTCCTCGTCGTACCAGCTGTTCTTTTGCACTTTCCGAAAACCAATGGTTTCGGTTGCAGCTGTACGTATGGAATTTGAAATGTCGTCCCACAGTTCGCTTATACCGAGTTGTTGACTAGTGCTCTCAGAGAGCAGGAGTGCAAGCCGAGTAGAAAATCGTTCGGCAGTCTGTTGTGATTGCAGCTTCTCGACGTCAAACCTTCCTTTTGTTTGGTGGCGTGCGTTTTTTGCTGCACAAAGGCGAGTGCGAATCTTCGCTGCAACAAGATAGTGGTCCGAGTCGATGTTAGGACCTCGGAGCGCACGCACATCTAAAACACTGGAGACGTGTCTTCCATCTATCACATCATGATCGATCTGGTTGGTAGTTTTTCGATCCGGAGACAGCCAGGTAGCTTGATGAATCTTCTTATGCTGGAATCTAGTACTACAGATAACCATATTTTGGGCCCCGGCGAAGTCAATCAGTCGTGGAGGCTGAATTTACCGACCGTAGTGCCAAATATACCTTCTTTGCCCACCCTGGCGTTAAAGTCGCCAAGCACGATTTTGACATCGTGGCGGGGGCAGCTCTCATAAGCGCGCTCCAAGCGCTCATAGAAGGCGTCTTTAGTCACATCGTCCTTCTCTTCCGTCGGGGCGTGGGCGCAAATCAGCGATATGTTGAAGAACCTCGCTTTGATGCGGATTGTGGCTAGACGTTCATTCACCGGAGTGAATGATAGTACTCGGCGACGGAGTCTCTCTCCCACCACGAATCCAACACCAAACTTGCGCTCCTTTATATGGCCACTGTAGTAAATGTCACAAGGACCTACTCGTCTCTGTCCTTGTCCCGTCCATCGCATTTCTTGGACGGCGGTGATGTCAGCCTTTATTTTTGCGAGGACATCAACCAGCTGGGCAGCGGCACCTTCCCAATTAAGGGTCCGGACATTCCAGGTGCATGCCCTTAAATCGTAGTCCTTATTTCGTTTGCCATGGTCGTCATCAAAAGGGGGGTCTCCCATCCGAGGCTGTTTTAACGTTTTCATTGGTATTGTTTTTTTACGTGGCGGGTCCCAAGCCCAGCGCACAACCCTTGTAGGGAATGTTTCGCCTTCTCACTTTAGCTCGCCTTCGAACGGATGTTCTTAGGCTACCCAGAGATACTTGGCCAAAGACCGGAAGTAGTGAGCTGCTTGAGCCATGTGTAAAGAATCGTTTCTGGCCACTCCCAAGTGAATGGCGATCAGAGAACTTTCCTCACTTGCGTGAACTTCACATGACTCCATCCTCCCAGTACATATGTAAATATGTTAAATGATGAAATATCACAGTACCAGATGGACTGATATGCTACGCTATCATACATGGAATGCATCATCGAAATCGTTTCTGCTCAGTATCATGCGGAGACTCGTTGCATGCAGGACATACATTGGGTATATCAGCGTCTATTCTGGATAAGTAGGAGTTTAACGTGCTATAATATCCAGAACGAAATTGCGCTAGGGTCACTCGCGATTCTCGGGGCAACTCAAGCTCTTCGTCTGCGATGGGTGGTGGCTTGACTCCAAGAACGCCATTCACGGGAAGGGAGTCGGTGAAGGTGTTGATGGCTCCACTGTGAATGGCGGTCAGTACCTGTTGGAAGTCAGTTGCGTCCGAAGTCCGGTCGTCGTCATCGACGTAGTCAAGGAAAGACCTCTTGATGCTCCTGGGAGGCGGTTCCGCTCCAAGCAGGTGGCTGGAAGGGTGGTTTCTGCGAAAACATCCCAGCAGGAACTGCTTGGAGAGAAGTTCATTTTGCTCTTTAACTGGGAGCATAAGCGTCTCAATATGTAGGTGTGCGATGAGAGCCATCAGGAGGCACTCCGTCGTGGTCCGGAGTGCAGTATTTTGACAGGACTGGAGTTTCCTCATCTGCGTACCACTGCATCCAGGCGACCATATTGGTGCTGCGTAGTTGAGGACCGGCCGGCCGATTGCCTTGTATGTTGCCAACAACGTTTCTTTGTCTTTACCCCATGTGAAATATTAAGTTCAAGTCTAAACTCCTTCGTCCAGTTCGTAAAAATGATCGCTGTGGATATGGTGGGGGAAAGTGTGAGGTTCCGTGCAGTGAGGAAACGAGAAATGTCGGAGAGGTTATTGTTTATTTTCGAACACATGCCATCGATTTTATTGCCCGACTTCAATATCGTGCAATCATCTGCGTACGAAGTTATGGAAACCCCTTCTGGTGGCTGCGGGAATTTCGAGATGTAGAAGTTAAGCAGTAACGGGGAGCGGACACCACCCTGCGGAGTCCCCTGTTTAATTCTTCTCAGCTTAGATGTTTCACCTCGAAGTAGTACGGATGATTGACGACTGATCAGGTAATTCATGGCTGTTATTTCGGCGATCTAATCCCGTTTGGATCGGCAAGTGTTAATGTTCGTGGTCCGACATCGTTTATAAAACTGAGAATGTGTGCGACTTACCGTGAGGCGTGTCAGCTATTACGTTTACTTGAAAACGATTCGCAATGGGATGATACGCTCAAGGAGTCCGTAATATCTTCATCTCCGTATCAAATTCGTTCATGTTCCCACGAATCCGAAAGATTTGAGTTAAGTATATAGATGACATGTCTGAGGATGTTTTACATAGTGTGCGCCGCCAAACTTTGAATCCTTCACTACAAATAACTGCAGAATTTTATAAAAAGACATTGATCATGATAGGAGATATGTGTTTATTGATGGCAAATAAAGTATTGTCATGTTCGGGAATGGCAGAATCCCTTCATGTGCCCGATGCATTAAACCACGAGTTGCAAAGAGAACAACAGTACGACACTGAAGTTCACACAAATGTTCCACAATTAAATCAACGACATAGAATTGCATACGACACTTTGATAGAAGCTGTGAACAATGAATCTGGTGGAATTTATTTCCTTGATGCTCTCGGAGGAACCGGAAAACGTTTTTAATTTTATTGCTTTGGGTGAAAATCAGATCGCGAAATGTTCATGTTTATTTTCGTGCCGTCATATATCACTAGATTCTGCAATGGGTGCTCTCTTGGCCTTGCATATTTCTGTAGAGAATTTCCATTTTACATAAATTTCGAAAATATTATGAAACAAAGTCAACATATATTTTTATTTTTATTGGTAGTTATGTTTTTTGACTATGTTATAGAAAATTTAATATTTGTTATCGACATATTTATTTTCATTCAAGGGTAAAAACATATCTGAATAATGAAATGTAATAGATTTTGTGACTGTCACTTACAAAAATTGTCTCTCTCAAAAATTGTCTCTAACTAAAAATCTCAAATTTAGAGACTTGAGACTGTATACCTATAAAGAATTGCACCGTAGATCTCTTATATGATAAAATATTAGCAAAACATCGATACTCGAGTCGTTTAGTAACGTGGCGTGGTTCTTCCCAACTACACGTTAATTTGGAAGATAACCCTTTTTTCAAAGCGGGTTATATAAAAATACCAAATCTCAATCCCTAAGATCCTCAAAGTTCATTACCTTGTCGTGGTTTGATTTCGGTATCTCATAATATTGGGTCGCGGTCCTACCATAGCATGTTAGCTATTTTTTAGCTTTTGCCTCGTGTAATTGGTACCGCGGTGGTATCGACTACTTGCGATTTACAGCCCTATTCTGAGAAAACCTCACAACTTGTGTGAGGTTCATTTTGTGAGGTGTTCTTGTTCAAACCTCATAAGAAAAAAACACAAAACACTCACCACATGAGGTGAAATGCACTTTGCTGTGAACCAGCTATTTTACAAAAACAAACAAGACAAAATAAAGAAAGGACAACCAAGAAAAGTGATTAATTCTGCAAATCTGTTAAATTTGGTGCATATAAAATATTTTTATTTTTTTTTTTGGATTTCAAAATGTGAAAGAACACCTCAGGACCAGCTGCATCATTACATTCAACATAAATATATTTTTATCAGCACATGTATTAAATGCATACATCCATATTTATAAATAAAAGTTTGTCTGAATTATTTAAACATAAATATGTATATGTCGTTATTGTTACGAGTCTACAATAAGAGAGCAACGAGTATTGCGCACTGTTGGCGACGTAGCGGCGAACTTATGAAATTTCTCCGAACTACCATGGATAATATGATACGAGACTCTCACATTGGCTCTCATATTTCCCTCAAACGCGTTCCCTGATTATTTGACAGCCAAGGAGATCAGGAAATTTTTGACAGTTGATTTCAGAAAAGGCGGAATGCCAGAAGTAAAGCGCTATAATTACTTAACGATATTAGTGTGAAATGAAATTTCATTGAACTGTGCGAACATATTTTGGCAAAATAAATGTTTATGTAAATTTATTAATGATTTTGCATTTTAACTTTTATATATGTATGCATTTTCAAAGTGTTTTATTTAATGTTTTGTATAATTTATTACATACTCAATATAATGTTTTTCAGCAGTGGCATCATTGACAAATGTTATAAAAAATGCGAGTTTTGACAGCTCTCTCTCGAATCAAAGAGTCTCGTATCATATTATCCATGGAACTACCGCGCGAGTTCCGTCAGTGACTCCACCCATTATAACAATGCAAGCCACTGCAAGTTATTTTAAATACGAAATTTGAGTTTCTGTTCAATTAGCTTCTTTAAAGCATAAATGGATTATTAAGCAATATATCGCAAAGCGACCACCGTAGTTGATATATTTTTTATTTACATTTGCTTTGTCGCAACTTCGTTGAAATTGATATCATGTTCTATTGCTAATTGTTCTTTGTCACAACAATGTTACAAATCAGCATATATTGTAACATTGTTGCTATCATTATTTTATTGCTTACAAACAAATTTGAAGTGGTCGAACCCGGAAATTATTTTGATGTTTACGTAAAAAATTATGAATCAGTGAGCTAAGCAAAATTTTTGTATAAAAGCCATGTATTTTATTTTTAAGTCGTTATTCAATAAAGTAATAATCATGAAACTAAAACCCAAGTTTCTTTACTCGAACACTTTGCAATAAAAAGCATTTTGGATCTGAGTAAAAAATCTACTTCAGCCTGTTATAAATCAGCACAAGGCAAATGAAAGAATTGATTGCATTTTTGGCAGCTGATCTTGGGCTGTGCACGATAAACTCTAAAGTTTAGTATCCAGCTTTCGAGAAATGTAAAAACTTCATATAAAAAAACGCTTAGGAAATGGTCAAGAAAATTTCCTGCGGTAAATTTGCTGGTGCTGGTATGCAGCTCTAAAGAAATCTAGTACTAATTTTCAATACATTTTTTCAATAAAATGCGAATAAGGCAAACCTGGTTTTGCGAAGAAACATGAAAAAAACAATTGTTTCTTGAAGGAAATTCAAAGTAATCATTAAAATCATCCTAAATTAGTTATAATCATTATTATGAAGTATATTTCATTTTGAAATGTTGTATAAAACAATCATCAACAACATTCCTTAAATCGCAATGAAATGTTTATGTTACTACATACATACATACATATTACGCACAAAGTTTATTTTCTTTGTTTATTCTCTCTTTCTCTTCTAATGTGGATCATTCACATTGCGCAGAGAACGTACATTTATAGAGAAGGTCCAACTACGGACAAGCGTGTGAACTGTCAAGATGCCATGAATTCTCTATTAGTGGATTTCACCACTTTTGGCTAAGCAGGAGAAATTTTAACAGAAATGAGTGCACAGAGCTGAGAATTCAATAAAAATTATGCTCAGAAATAAACATTGCTTTCACAGACGGCTGTTGGCCCTTTGCTTATATTTTTATACGTTTACATGCTATCATATCAATTGATATGAATATGATTTTGCGAATTTTTGTGAATTCATGCTAGAAAAACTGACGTTGATCACACAACAAATTACCGGCACTCACCTGGATTT